>NW_010201092.1:83289-121437 GCF_000695765.1 Mesitornis unicolor
GCTTTGTAGTTAGAGGCAGTAGAAGTTCACGCAATTTTTCCTTTGAGATTTTTGCCTCCTCTTTGTAGGTAACTGCTCAAGCTAACTGTTGTCTCTGGTGTGACATGTGCTGAAAAACAGTCTTACTTAATAGTTTTAAGCCTTCTCTTGGGCACATTTGCCAATAAGGTGGGCTTCACAGATGCCAAGAGGGTCTCCACTAACCATCCTTTTGTCGTGAGGGAAGAACACTTCCCAGGCAGCCCTCTGAGGCTGCTAGGTCTACTACTGACTTTTCTCCACCATTCCTGACCTCCCTGCTTTATCTGTTCTCCAAAATGTGCTTTTGAGAGGTGAAAAGGGATACTTTTGTTTGTGTATTTTGCTGTCAGTGATCACAGTAACAGCTAATCCCATAGCATTTAAAACATAATGATGCCAGTCGTACATTTAACAGCCTTCAAAGCCACTATAAGGACATTTCTTTTGCCAATGAAAATAATATAAATGCTTGTCAGACAGCTTTGGAATCAGGTGTGTAACGTGCTGGACCTGAAAAGAAAGCGTTTCATTTTCAACACTTTCAGCCAACAAAGCCGTGCTGAGCTTTTCCAGCCCTTCATATCCCAGAAGGGTATTACACCAAGCAAGCAACTGGTCTTGGAGAAAGAAGGAGTGAAACCCAAGAGCAGAGACTGACACTTTGCATGACCCTGGCTCGATGGAGCAGTGAGCATGCATCAGCTCTGCCAACAGCTGCAAATGGGCTCCTCTAGAGCCAGCTTCTTGTTTCGTGTATCACATGAGATTATAGCCATAACTTAACTAAACTTCAACAAGTTAGGATTTTTGGAAACACTTTTGTTTCACTCTTTTACCCTATGAAACTCCTTTGCTGTTACTGCTGGAGAGAACCCAGCAGTTGTCTGAGCAAGAGTTCTTGCTTATTTTCTAAGGTATTCCTAATAATCTTGGTTTCCTTTTGTTTGTTTTGAGAGGGGAGAGGAAAGTAATGCTCACAGGCGCCAAAGCACCTCAGTTTCTGGAGGGCCAAATCATTTCTATGACTCTTAATACTCCTCTTGGAGGAGCACGAATGAGAAGGATTGCTGTGGGGCTCTGGCCAGGTAGCCTGGGAGCTACCAGAATAAGCAGCAGACAGCAAGACAGCAAGAGAGAGCAATAGGCAGCTGTCTTGAATGTTGGCCTTTCATGAGGGGGAGTAGTGAGTAGACTGAAAGGGAAGAGTATTGTATTTTGTGATGGTGGGAGAGGGAGGACATAGGTGAACACAGATATGGGGGGCAAGGAGGGAGCTCAGAGTATGTAAGGGAAAGGAATGAGAGGTGAGATTGGTCAAGAAAATGTGGGTTTCCTTGCAGTTACTTGTCTTTTAGTGCTATTAGAGCCAAGTCATCCTAGTAGGTTTTCTCCTCAAAATGTCAAAGCTTCCCATTAAAATTCCTCAAGAAAGTTTTCTCAGAGAGATACCAAGGCTTTCTGAGTAGTGATGCTCACCTGCCAGAGCTCCTACCTCTTCTTCTGTAGACTTTCATTCAGTGTGCTGATCCACTTATCCCATGGTCCTTACTGGGGAAAGACTTGATCCTTCTGAATGTATCAAGCAAACACATGTAGATTTGGCAATCAGTTATTGATCCTGCCAAATTCATATTGGCCAGGTGCTTTTCTGTAATGCATTGTGACATTCTCCATAATATAAAACTGAAAAGTGGATGCTGGGCTCTCAGGTTCTTGGCCTGGTCACTTTACCAGAAGTAGCCCCCCTTGTATTAGTCTGTGCTGACGGCTTCCACACAGGTAAAGTCTCTTCATCAGACAAAACAAGTGCAGAAGCTGTGTCATAGCTCCTGTCCCTCACTAACAGACTACACTAGAAGGGCTGAGTGTCAGGCCTGGAGCTACAAGCAGTATAAATGATCAGTCATACTGAGGGATTAAAGTGATCTTTGCCCTTATCTTACAGTGCAACACTCAGACACAACTTAGCTAGATCATGGGCTGCCTGCCCGGGTTCTCACATCTTCTGCTTCAGGGTCTTCCAGCACCCAGGCACTGTTTGTACCACTTCTGCTCAGGCTTTATAAATAAAACTGCTCTGCAACCTCTCTGATTTCGGCAACTTTCTGAAATTTTATTTTAAATTTATCTTCCCAGCAGATTAATGTTGGTATTCTTTTTAGCTATGCTTCCTGAAGGTAAAAATTCTGCTTTTATTGGGGCAAATGCCAGGACAACTGGCAAGCTTGACAACTTGAAAGCTCAGCTGTTTGTGATGAGTTCTTTGAGTACAAACTCACTTGGAAGAGTGGGGAGGGAGAACAGAGTGCCTGTTTTTAATTTTCTGTCAGCTGCAAAATCCCATTGCAAAGAGGTGGTAACGGGTAAGGGCAACAAGGAGGGAAGTCATCCCTTGGACAAAGCAGGGAGGGGAAGGGGGGGTGGTGGTGTTAAGCATTTCCAGACACCATGTAACCGGCAACTCCAGATACTGATTGCAACTGCTCAGAGTGGCAGCTATGATGCCACCGTGGCGAATGAAAGCAGATGCATCTAATCATAAAGACACTGTGTCTGCTCCGGGAGGGTGACCACAAACACCAGAACTTCTTTCTAAGCATGGCATACTAGTAACAGGCATTTAATAGTTGGCTTTTTTTACTTAACTCAAAACCAGGCATTATCAGTTAAGAGCCATTTTATGAGACTTGTTTTATGGGGTGTTTTATATTTCAATATATTCTTTCTATGCTTATGTAACTGAATAGGAGAAAGGAATGGAATTTACTTTCTAGCATAATTCTAGGCTGAGAAACACAGTGGATGGAAGAAGTACATATATGTGCTTGTATATGGAAGCTAAATAGGCCATTTCTCAGCTGGATCTGGTTAACAACTAAGCCCAACAAAATGATAGGGACAGAGGTATATTGTGAATAACCTCCTCTTGACTGGAGGTCACTTTCTACTTCATATCTGTTCATCAGTAAAGTCACGTTGCATATTAAAAGGCCTGTGTTTATGTGAGTTTTGGGAGGACAAAACTTGCATTAATTACAGATTGTTAAACACAGCCATCCCTATAAATAAACAAACTGAAAACTTTATTTAGAGAAGACTCAATTGATTACAGGTATGGAACCAAACCTCTATTGTAAGGACACTGGAGTTCATTCAAATCATCAAGGAGTAATGACTCTTGTTTAGATAACTAAAATAAGCGTGCTTTTAAAACCGCACATAAGGTGCTTCTGAATGTTGCCACTGAGACTACAGACTGAGTCAGGAAACATCTGAGTGTTCATTAAATGTCAAGAAAGGAAGAAGAGGGATGATAAGGCAAGAAAAAGTGGGTCCATGATTGCTTTGCTTAACCTTTGGGGTGTAAACTCTTCAGTGTGTTGCTCTGAAAAAACTTTCAAGGGAAGAATTGACCTCATTTGTGACCTCTGTGACACTCAGTGATAATCACAGGGCTCTGCTCCTTCAATCCGCTTAAAAGGTAGTAAAGGCTTGTTGTTGTAAGAGCCCAGCAGGAAAACTTGTTTGGGTTTTTTGGTGCAAAACAACACAAATGGTAATGTGTCAGTCCCTGAAGGATGAGGTGTTGATACAAGCACCTATCTACATCACCGCATGATGGAGTGCTGAGGGAGTTGAGGTCATATTCTCATGTTTAAAACAGGAACTCAGTGCTCTGTGGAGCTAAAAACACACATTTTACATTCCATAGTTCTTTAGGTTTAAAATAAGCCTGGCCTGCAATTTATAATTTGTGGTCATGTTCCAGTAAACAGTTTGCATTATTTAATCTCAAACTAGGTATTAACAAGAATATTAAAAGCAAGAAGGGAAGCTCCTAACTATTATTGCAGTGTTAGCTTTCATTAAAATAACACACCTACAGTGCTAACAACAATAAAACAGGTAAGGAATTAGAAAAAAAATCATGCCAGTGTTGTCTATCCTAGCATTTTATATATATGTATGTTTGTGATGGGTTGACCTTAATTCTATTTTTGACCTTTTACAAATTTTAAAATTTGCTCATCCAGATATTCCCCAAAGGCTACAAAGTCAAATCAATAGCCAAACCTCTACGGAGGAAGCTCCATGAGCTGGGAAAAGGCTTTACAGAGTCAGACTCACTCTTTCATGAGCTCTTATTCTGGAGGGCGCTCATTCAGCATGGGAGAGTCAAAACCAACACATCTGCTCCCTAGACTGACCTCTGAAAAGCTCAGATTTTAAAAACTGAGACTGAAGTGAGCACATTGTTCTGAATATGATGTGCCCCTCTTGCTTCTACTCTATTGCAGTTATGTCGGAGAGATGTAGCTACCATAAGCTGCAGGTTAGTTCCCATAGTCTGAGGACGATTTAGCCATTTACTGGTGTAATGGAGCTTAAACAGAGGATTCAGTCTTTTAAAGTTAAGGCTTAGTAGCACTGAGCACTTTCATTTCCTCCATTCAAACGTACGTTCACTGCTCAAAAGCCCTTTATGGGAAATGTTTCATCCCTTTTTATGTGATCCTACTAAGAAGATCTTGTCCTGAGTCTATCATCAAGTTAATATATGAGAGATATGATTTCATCTACATAATCTGTGTGCCTGCAAGAAGGCGCTTTCCTAGGAGTACCGGTGGCAGTTCTAGTACCTTTAAGGCCTGTGCTTTCGAATTTGAAGATAAAGAAAAAAGGCAGTTGGTGGCAATTCGTGCCTTAAAGCTAGTACTTCAAAGGACAGAGAAAACCCTTTAGTGTCATAAGTCTCTGGGGACTCATCCCCTTGTATAATACCATGTGTTTATTCTTGCAATATGATTTACTTTATATGTATAAATATATGTAAATTTGTACAGATGTATTTGCACCAAAGGGTGCTAAAAGGATGAGGGTCTGTGGACTTCAGATAATGAGACTATAAAGACCGTAACACCTAGAATTCACATTATCACCATCTCAAAGTCAAAAATACATAAAAGAGAACAAATCAAAAAATGCTGCAGATATCTCTTGGTTCAATAAGTAGCTCTGGAGTTTTTCAAAGGCTTCTATGAATTAAAAGTTGATGTAGCTTTTTCTTCTTCTAGTAAATTCTCATTTCTTAGTGGTTTTATCTTAAGAGGTAACTATTAGAGGCCCTCCTGCTACCGTCATCCTCTGGGAGAAGAGATCGCTGCAACCTGAACTTCCAGCCTTGTATCGTTACCAAACGCAAGGTGGTGTGAAATGAGCCGAGTACATTTACAGAGCTTTTGAAGGGTGCATGAATAGAAATAGCTGAGTGAATGCACAGAAACAGCCCTGCTAAAGCGAAGCCCTGGCCCTGTCTTGATGCAGTCCTGCTGATGCTTGGGGCAGGAGCAGGAGGAGTCCGGGCCAGGCAGGACCCCTGCATCCCAAGTATCGCCAGGCTGCAGCTCCAGTGGGTCGCTGGGTCAGACCCCATCCGCTCCATGAGGCTGTTGCTGCTGTTCTGTGGCAAAAGCGCTTCAGTCTTTATTCCCATTTAAACCCTGGCTGCAAAGTCTCCACGAGGAATTAGCAAGGTTGGGTGTGATGCTTGGCTGGCTTGCTTGCCTGTGACCCACATAAACTGCAGCCTCAGCACTCCTGCAGCACGCAAGACTAGAAATCGCTGTATCTGCTTCTAATGAATGTAGGCTCTGTCCGCACTTGGCAGGTTTCTTCAGCTCTGCCGGTTAGACTAAGAAAAGATATTATCTCTCTCTGTGAGTTTTACCTAGCTTATATCCTGATATTATCACGGCTCTGCCACTTGGAGGTCAGATGGAGTAACTCTTTGAGATTAGGTAAAGCTGTGGTGGTATCAGGAGGAATAACTGGAGAATTATGCTGTTGAACCAAGAGAAAGGTTTAAGGCCAGGGAGTGGGTAGCTGACATGGCTTTGCAGTCCCAAAGTGGGCTCTGTTTTCATGTAGTGACACGATGCCCTGCCAGAGGTTTCCTACCTGTGAACTCCTTTGGCATCACACTACACCGTGTTTGTTCCTGAGCCTGGTCTTGGGCAGGGGCAGTTGTTTCTATTATAAAAACCTGCCTATTTTTGCTAGACTTTGAAGCAAGCCGGTCTTCTAAGAGCAAGACAGACATGATCTCTTGAAAGCACTTCTGTGGACTGAGTGGGATTTTGAAAGCTATTGTGTGCATTTCTTGCATGGATTTTTACCTCTCTCTGCTTCTTACTTGCTAAATCATAACAAATCGAGGATTCTGTTTCATACTCTTTACTGACCCAGTCATACTTTTAAAAGCTATTTATTTTTAATATAAACCAATGAAACAACCTGCCTTGCCTTTTCATATCTGTAAGCCCCCCTCTCCCCTGTGTTTGCAAAACACTGCAGCAGCCTAACAAAATACACAAAACACTGCAGCAGCCTAACAAAATACACAAAAACAAAAAAAAACCAACAAAAAATAAAAAACAAAATATAAAAATATTTCCTTCTGTGACCCAAAATACTCACTCGTGTGCTCTAGCCCAGCCATGATAGTTTGCTGCTTTTGGCTATGAGTGCTAGATGCGTTATGGTAGTTAACTATTGCACTCCATATACACATATTACCCTATCCACATTCCCTGCCAAGGCAGTTTCCTCTTGCAAAACTTCCTTCATAATTTTCACACATTTTTCTTTTTTTTGTTTGTTTCCTCTTATCCAGCACCATTATCCAGTGTTTTAACAAGTAAAAAAACACCCCTTGCTTGTAAACTTTTCTTTCTTTTTTCTTTTCTGGAGCACTTTTGCTGTACTTAATATTTGTCAGTCCTATTATCCTATGGTTTATTTGTTATATTTAATTTCTGAGATATGCATGGATCATGCATATGGCATGTGCTATTTGTGTTATTTTTACATTGCAGTCTTGTTCAATACATTTCCCACTTCTGTCTCTGTCCACTTGATCTTTAGCAAGAAACAGTGGTTTGCAAGAATTACAGCAAATATTCAGCTGAATGCCCAGTATTATCTGACTAATGGTTGGATTTCCAGGCATGTTCTTCCATTAGGCAGTGTGCCTCAATATTCTGGTAAAAGTCTTTGTAGTACAATGTGTCATATAAACGGCATCGTGCTTTTCCATTCCGTACCGGTATTTGTCGTCCATTAAAAATAAAAAGCCAACAACAACAACAAAAAAAACCCAAAAGGGAATCAAAACAAGCTCTCAGTGAGTTTAATGCAAGATAGCAGTAGTCAAACCTCACAGAGCGCAACAACTTGTAATGTTGGCTTTAGGGTACAAAGTTTTTTGCAGGAGTGCTGTCTTTTGAATTGAGTTACTCAGTAAAAAGGGAGTTGGTAGCTAAAGTCATTTGCCCCATTACAGTGAGTTGCAGAGGTTTAAGCTATGTTCAGAGTCCTCTGCATGGGGAAGGGTGCAGGAGGACTGTCTGTACTGGACTGGGAGAGGCGCACTTTCTTGGGGTAGTCAGACATCAGGTTTCGTTGGTGTCTCTCCAGTCCTCTCCATTTCTTTAAATTTATTAGCATAGTTCTTTGAGCCACCAAAACAAAACAAACCAAAACATGCCTCGGACTTTCTGTATGTGTTACAAAGCTGCTGGAGCACATGAGGTCTATCAAGCATGTGTAATAAGTAAGAGGGTGGGAGGTGTCATCACAAATATGTTTCAATTTTGTCCATCAGTGCATGCAATATTTTGAGAGATTTGTAACAAGCACGAAGACTGAAAAGCCAAACCAACTCATTGGAAAAACTTTGAAATATTTTTTAAAACATTTATGGGCTTGAGTTTGTAAGTGCTGGGAAAGTTAATCTTGTACCAGCTTGCAATTGATAGCAGAGCAATGATGTTGCACAGCCTGTAGATGTAACTCAACAGGAATTATATGGACGTTGCATTTACCAGAACTGTTTTACTACTGAATTCTGAGCAGAAAACAGTTTGGTTTGTAACACACAAGCCCTCTGCAACTTTAGTTAAGCAGTAAAACCAGAGATCAATGAAAGAAATGACTGAGTCCTAGGTACCCTGCATCCTGTGTCTTTTGCACTGATACTAAATCAGATCAAAAATGTCACAGTCTGGACTATTCTGTCCTCTTCTCAGAGCTGCAGCAAGTAACAGTGTGTGATGCACCAGCTGCTTCTACAGCAGGACATTTACATTCATTACACCTTGCCAGTGAACTATACTTAATCTTGAAAATGGGATCCCTGATTCAGGATCCCTCTTTACTGACCTCAGCAAGACCTGGGGTCACCAGAGGAATTTGCAAGATGGCTGAAAGTCAGCTCATCCTTCCCCCTGTTCTGTAGGGCTTACGTGTAGTGGGGGTGACAGTGGCCGTATGCGGAGGCTGATGTGTTAATTTTGCTTGCCAGGTACCGAAAGATTTTGTAAAACCTCAAGGCTTTTGGGTTTCAATCCAAGGTACATTTCACATACCTCAGGGGACAATTTACATGTATTGACTGGCTCTACTTGGGAGAGCTGAGTAGGAACTGGAGGTGCCTTGCGAGGACAAGAGCAGTTTCTCCTCGCCAGAGCCCAGGTCATGGGCAAAGCAGCAGGAGAGGACACAAGTGGCCACAACCCGAGTGGCCCTGCCCGCTCCCAAGTCACCAGGCAGCCGGCCTCCAGCTCTGTCCTGGCTGCTCCTTCCTCTTCCATCACCTCACACGTCCACAGAAAAAGTATTTCATACAAATTTCAGAGGAACATCCAGTTAATCAAAACACAGCAGGCTGCCAGCGCAACCTGAGCAGAACGGTGCTATCACACCGTTCTTCTGCTTCATTCTCCTGACAGAGACATTAACAAAAAGAGGAAACAGGTTATTACCGTGACAAAGGCTGTGACAGCGCAGGGAAAATGGCATGTTAGCTCCTCATCAGGCAGCTTGGAGGTGGCTGGCAATAACCATGCTCCCTGCACTGTACAACTCACTCACGGGCACCGAAATCTTCCTTAGCGTGTGTGGGTCAGTCTGCTGTGGAGCAGGGCACGTTTTCTTCTGCAGCGATACCCACCTGAGTCCTTAGCAGAGCAGCCAAGATCCCCACTTTTATTAGCACAGGATATTAAAAGGTCATCTTCAGTCTGTTTTGCTTCAGATCTCAAACCCTCCAAGTTACATCCACTGATCTATGTACCAAGGAAGTGAAAAGTTACTCTCTGTTTTTAATGGGGGGTTGCTTTTATTTTAAGAGGCAGTCAGCTTGTGCTGTACGTGTAGAAGCACTGTCATCTGCTTTTATTGCGAGCAGATGTCGGAGTCTGTTTGACTTGGAAAAATCCCACGAGACTCAGAATTATCTGCATTAATAGAGGTCATTTGGTAAACTGGGTGTACTTCAGTTATTTCAAGATCCAGTTCAGACTGTGACAAATGAGGATCAGTTTTCTCTGGGGCTCTAAGTGAGCTCTGGCAGAATGGCCATTCCTCTGTTTGCTTCTCCCTGTTTGAGACCCGCTAATGATCGGTGTTTGGGAGGCTGCTGTGTTTGCTCTCTGACATTCCCTGTCGTGGGTCATGTGCTGTAGCAGCAGCACACCATGGTTAGCTCTGATGTGTGTTCAGCTAAAGGTGCAGCACCCCTCCACCCATGATCTGTCTGTCAAACCTCTGTCATTAAAGTAGCCAAAAGATGAGAAACTACAGCTTCTGGATGGTACTCTGGCCACCCTTCAGTTCTGACTTTAATTGCTGTTGCTGTTCTCTGGAGTCTGATATCCAGAATAATTTTCCTGATCTCTCCCAGTCTATTTAGGTCCTGAATCCCTTAAGCTAGGAACTGCCTTTCAGCCCATGGGCAAAACTGGGCTCACTGTCATCTTCATCAGTGTGAATAGTAACTGAGAGACAACCCTCATATGAAGGTGTAGCATCTTCTGTTACACCAGGTGATGTAAATGGAAAAGGTAGACAGGTCTTAGGCTGTTTTTCAGATCTGACAAAGCAACAGGAAAGAAAAATCTCAAACATTTATAAGCTTTTGTTCATTGTTTGGCTACCCTATCTTTTTAAGTGAAAACTGACTCAATGAAAGGAACTAGAAAGTCTCTTTTTTGTTCTTTTTCCTAAGTAATTGAAGTTGGTTTGATTAAGTCAGTCCAAGTCCACTCTGCTGGCCAGGCCCTCTTTCCCCACCTTGTGTATTTCTGCTTCCTCCACTCTGCAGGCACTGGTGCAGAGATGAACACCTTGAGCCCTGGTTCAAGGAGCTGATCTGTCTCAAACTATGACTGGCCTCACCTGCTTGTTCCTGACCTTGGAGCAGCCCCATGCTAATGCTAGCGGAAGTATTTCTGTGGCAACCACATAGTACAAGTTGGGAAACTAAACCAGCTGAAAAATAATCAGGAAAATGGAAAGTGGTTTTCTCCCTGATGAATCAGTTTCCTGATCTCATGGGATGAGCTGCCGCAAAAATACAGTTGCTTGTAATACATGGTGCAAGGGCAAGAATGAGATCATGAGAGAAAAGTGAACCTGAAGCCATGAAGGTTGAGCTGCGTCCTTGGCACTAGAAGCAGATCTAGGCCAGGGGAGAAATTAGGGCATTGCGACAGCTCTGGTTCATCCCAGGACTAGAGGGGACTCCTGCAGCAGCTCCGTGAGGAGGCGCAGATCTCTTTGGGAGACCCAGTAACAGTTACACACTCAGACAGGAGGCCTTCAGACTAGCCATGGATGTGAGCAGAGAGGCAGTGATCTCCATTAGGATCTCTGAATAATGCTGCCTTGTCTCTGTGCCACCGCCTGCGGCTCGCAGCTGTGGGCTTGGGGAATCAGACACATGAGGACTCCTGTGAAGAAGGATGCCATGCTGTGGCTCCCAGTTGCAGCTGGCCAGTGACTTTTTTGCTGTCCCTGGGGTGTGAGGGGGAGCTGCTGTTTCTCATTACGGCAAGAAACAGCAGCAGCTGTTGGTTTCACTGTGCTTGCTTGGGCTGTGAAACAAATGAGAGATGTGACACCATTAGAGAAAGGTTTTGTGAACATAAGGAAGGAAGAGGAACAGCCTTTGTTACAGATGGAAGCAAATGCTTCGGTCTGGAGAGGAGTTTGTCTCTGGCATTAAGGCCTGATGCGGTGCCACCACCTGCCCTCTGCCCCCAATGCTCTGTGGGGCAGCACAGGGCAGCAGGTGCTGGCCACAGGGTTTCTTCACACCCTTGGTGCCCAAAAGGAGCTCCCGAGCTTTCCATCAGCCCTTGCAAAGGGCTTGGGCTTGCTGTATATTTTGAAAAGGAACCGAGTGGCTGAAAAGTAGGTCTCGCCTTCTTTTGGCAGCTGTGCTGACTGCCAGCGTTGTCCTCTTAATATCACCCTACTCCACCCTACGGTTGAGGCAACAATGTCTGACCTAACAACCAGAAAGCTCCAGCTACATGTTTTGTAAAAAAAACCTAATAAAATTAAATTTAAAAAACAATCAACAAAAACAATCAGAAAGGATAGAGGTAAGTCTTGGCTTTTAAAGTTTTCTCTGAATGTCACTCCCAAGAAGAGAAAGTTTAACTCAGAGGTAAGTGATGTTAATGATTGCACAATTACATGAATAATAAAGCAGGAGCTCGTAAGATGTATTATAATGTGAATCTTTATCTGGAAAGTATGTCAGGATCTTACAGGAAATCTGTCTATGGCAGAGTATTTTCCCAGGCTGCTAAAATTCTAGAGATAACTAATAGCATCTTCTTTTTATCTAGTGTTTACTTACAGCACAAAAATAAAATATGGCACAGACAACATTGGCTGTTCAGAAATATAGCTACAGTCATCAATATAGGAAGAAAGATTGGTAGGAAACTTCTCCTTTCTTGAATGTGTGCTTTGAGTGGCTGCGAAATATTTAATGATGTTGACACTCAGATGGTCACAGCGAAGCTTCAGCGTGAATGTCTTCTGGAGATAAATGAAGCTGTTTATGATTCAGAAATATTATTTCAGCACATGATAGGTGCTGCTTTCAGACACCACATCAATTATACCTTTTTGCACGATAAAGATTTTCCTCACAAGCAAAAGCATAAAGACTACACAAAGCATCAACTGAAAAAAGTCCTTATATTCTGAAAAAGAAATGACACTGTCAGATGAAGGAGGAAAAAAAGTTTACTGAGGAGTTTTGTTTTACTCTGGATGAAAGTTTTGGTTAGCTATAATAAATGCTCTGCTAGCAAGTATATTCACTTTGCTTTCCTGCTGACACCATTTCCCCTGTTTGACTTCTGTGGCCTTCATTCCAAACTTTGTCGGTATGGTTTTGCCTGGTTCTGTAGCTGCTCCAGGTTGTTGCAGAAATTGCATGTCTGCCCATTTCTGGTTAGTGATCCTGTGCCATCAGGGCATGTGGGAACACAATCAAGCTTTCAGCTTTTATTTTTTGAATTTCTTATTGTCTGTTTCTGTATAAGAACCAATTTACAAGTTAGTCATACAAACCCTAAACTTAGGTAAAGTTGTTGAAAGAAACTGCCCTGGCAGCAGCAAGGATCTGTGGTCCTGCCCTGCTGACTCAGCATTCCTCAGGGGTGCAGGAGGGTGTGAAGTTCTCAGAAGAAAAGAAGATGCTGCCTGCAACCTCCACGCCAGCAGCCACCACCAGAGGCTTTTGAGATGCTCCTTCCAGGTGTGTGGAGGAATGTTAGACTCCTAGTGGCCATGAAACACTATATGTGATGTGAATATGGCCATCTGGGAGAGTATCTCTCCGTAGGACAGTTTTTCAAGGAGGAAAGGGGAGTACAGGGTTGCTGGGCCTGGCATCCACAAGAAACGTTGCTTTGAGGTATGCCATGAAAACCTGAACTGAGCAGCTAGTCTGTCTGCATATCAGAGAATAAGTAATTCAGGTGCATTTTGTTTTGATTTGGCTTTTTCGGAAAATTCTGTTTGGCTTTTTTTTACACAATCAGTGCATTTACAAGGGATTGCATGCTGATGGATGATGAAGCTATATTTACATGATTACTGAAATTACTTATTCAACAGGAAGGTGACCTAACCAATTCATCATTGTTTAAATTTTAACTCAGTGAAAGTGTAACCTCTGGAAAACACTGTTTACATCTATAATTAATAGATTGTTATGCTCTGTAGTTTACAATTTGATATACCTTCCTCAAACTCTGTGAAGAAGTGTTTCATGTTACCTCCCTCTGAATTCACAATAGATGAAAATGGCCTGGCTGGTTTCATACAAGGAAATTCATTAGCAGAGAGATGCAGATCCAGTTTGCTGTTTGCTGTCTAATACAATTTAGGCAGAGCAGTCCAGCGCTCCTTGTTTCTCCAGTGATTCTCCCTCCAAAATGAGGTTCTGGCAGTCTGCTTTCGTACAAAGTAGACTCAAATGTAATTATGCTGCTATGACAACTTAGTCTTACAGCACTCACAGTCCTTTTTGTTCTCATCTTTGTAGTCCTGCTACAGGAAGAAACTGGTTCTGTTTTTTTCTTCTTTCAGTATAAATAGAAATGCACGTCAATGAAGTCTAAGTTGTACTGGTGTAACATCGGGGTCAGCCCCAGCATATTAACCACTTCTCTCTTAAAAATGAGGGACTGAAAATAAGGAAAAAAATTAAGGTGCTCAGTCCCCAAGTTCTCACTTAATGTAAGCCATGTTAACTACCCCTATCTACTCACCTGCATGTGGAAGGAAACCTTCTCTGTTGGATCTCCACGCTCACACGAGAAGAGAGCAGACATGGCCACATCTCTCCCCTCCTCACCTTCCCTCAGGAATAGGTCACATCATCAGGAAGGACAACCAAAGGGCTGGGCTACTTTTGAGAAGAGCCGGGGGGGGGAAGCTGGAAGGACCATGCTGGTCACCCAGGTTGCTGGAGGGATTAGCTGCTCTGGTGGGGGAACACCATGGGAAATGTTCGATAGCTGAGGAGCGTTCTAGAGACAACAGGCACCCGCTTTCTGTTCCCTACTGCCTGTGTCTGGTCCTCCTATGGGGTTGGCACCTGCTGTCTCCTGCTGTGAAAGCAGCACCTCTGTTCCAACAGGTTTTAGCTTCCCCTTACATCTTCTAGTCCAGCTTTCGAGGCAGGCAGTAGAAAGCGTCTTTCTAGGGTCACTTCAAATTTTGGAGCCTGGTGCAGGCACGCTAATGCAGAATGCCTAGGGCCAGCCCTGAGGGAACATGTGGTTTCGTGATCAAGACGTCTTCGTTAATTGCTACCAAAGCCAGAGCTTTTCCATGGGTTTACCTTCGATGCATCATGTTCAGCAAAAAATTGTAAGTGTAGCCAACATAACTTAATTCACAGTGACACCCAGGGAGCTGTGGAGAGGTGCCAGAGGTGTGATAGAGAGCATTTTAGTTTCATGTGGCTTCCCGAAGCTCCCCAGAGTGCACTGAAAAGAGTCCAGCCATTTTTTTCTTTTTTATTCAAGGCAAAAAAATATTCCCTTTCCAGCTGTGAAAGCAACTGCTTAGGCCAGAACAGAAGGTGTTTGTGGTAAAAAGACACACAGGCTGAGCCAGACTACTTTAATCTTTCTTTTCCTCCCTGAATTCTCCAGGGAGGAGAGGAGCCAGCGTTAGATGGCAGGAGAGAGACCCAGTGCTTCTGCTTAATTTCTTTCTTCTGACCCGTGCACTGGGAGAAGTGGGTACTTCTGTTCTCCTGATGTCCTCTCTGTCACTTAGGCTGAGACCTGAGGTCAAAGACTGTCCCTTGTCAGTGTGGCTCCCAGCAAGGGGCAGCAGGGAGCCTGTGGGTCACTGCTTCTGAAACAGGCTCTTGTCTTGAAGCAATGTCCCACTCTTCCTGCACCAGAGACCCTGATGGCCCGCGACCCTCACCCCTCATGTGCTCCCTCCTTGCTGCCATGTGATGACCTTGCCGTGGAGGCGTAATTCCCCAGCTCCTCCTTCTCCTCTGTGCCCACCCAGCAGCTGCCATTTTCAGAGCTGGGGGTAAATACGGTGAGCACACTGGGTCTTACAGAGTCCAAGGAAGCCACCTCTTCCAGATGTCTGTGACGCTGCAGGACAGCCCCAAAAACAACCTGAGGAACAGCAAGCATTGATGGTGAGGAAGCTGTTGGCCTGTGTAAGCTGTGTGGATTGCGGCCTTGCCCATGCAGAGTTGTATCTAGGTTTAACCCTCTGAAGCCCTGGACCTCGTTCCCCAGATGAGGGAACTGTGGGGCTGGGCCTCTCCTGACATGCTCCCCCACCCCAAGTGTTTGGTTCTGCGAGATTCTGGGTGCTGCAGGTGCCTCCTTCCCTGGCTTGACAGCGCTGTCTGTCGGCACGGGTGTCACCTACCTCCTCCAAGGGTACCCTGGAGCCCTGTATGTCTGGTAATGCCAGACACAAAAGAGCTGCTTCCAAAATGGCATCTGGCAGCTCTTTCTCTTCCCCTCTGCCCCTGCCTCAGAAACAGAGACCACCACCACCACCACAGGTGCTTTCCCTGTGTCACTTCAATGGCTTTGAAGCTGCAGCCCCAGAGAGATGTTTTTGCTGTGAATAAATACCTTCTTTTCCACTTGTTCCTTGAGATTTCCATGGATGAACTGAGAAGGTTCTGGCCTGTATTTTAACGAAGTAATGCAGATTTCATGTACAGGTTGCTCACTTTAGAGTTCATGACAGCATATGAGAGATTTGTTGTCTGAAATAGCCACCCAAACCCAGCACCGACTTCACAAACAAGGTTCCTGTCTCAAGCCCCACGTTTGCTTGTGCATGTGTTTCTGGTCAGCAGTGATGCAGTCTGCAGCTCCTGGCTGAGACCTCATGTCTTCTCTGGTGGTGGCTCTTTTGCTGTCTAGACTTCTTGTGTCTTGCAGACCGAGAGTTTGTCTGAAACTCTCATGAAAGCTGAGGCAGATCCCTGACACAGTAATGGCGGTTGTGGAACTTGTCTGTAGCTGAGTGAGATGAAACTGGAAGGGGAACTTTCTACATTTCCATTGACCTGCTGGTAAGGCAGTTGCCAGCTTACAGCCTTTTGCTGTAGGGGTTCCTGGGGAACCTTTCCTGTGGGGACAGTCTTAATGCATCTCCACACAAATGGCAGCTGTTCTCCTCTAGGCAATCAGAGTGTTCCCAAACCAATTTTATATCATGTGCATATTCACCCGACCTCTCTTCCTTCTTGCACGTACTGCTCACACCACTCTGCTTTACCTCTCCTCCAGCTTGTCCTCAGCTCTGAGGGTGCTTGTCCTGTGGTACACTGGGTCTCCCAGCTCAGGATCCATGTGTGCCTTCATTCTCTGTCTGCTGTACTGCACGTCAGCCCCAGGCACTGACTGCTTGAGCCCCTTCACCCATCTGTTTTTTTCCGCAGAAGTAAAAGCCCTGTTCCTCTGTTTGAGATGAAAACACCTAAGCATGTTCTTTACTAAAAGTAAGCCATGTTCCCAAGGCTTACTTGTGAGGCGTATGAAAGCTTTATGTTCTCATAGTCTCAGTCCTCCCAAAGTGAACTGTCTTGTGCCATCAGTCGTATCTCTGCAGAGAGCGCAAAACAATGCCCAGCGCTGTCTCTTGTATTTACTTTGTGAAGATGCTAATGACTGTGGGGCCACTGTGAAGTGGGTCTTCCCTGAGGAGATAATGCCATTGTGTTCTGAGAGGCAGGTCATAACAGGTGAGATGGATGTGCTTGCTTTCTGGTGTGTGCTTCTCATCTCTTCTTTCCCGTTTTCCTACAGAAGCGAAGTTAAGAGTCACTCATACCAGTTGTCAGCAGGATATATATGCTCTGTTTTGAAGGTTTCAGAAGAGAATAAATGAGAATCACATTCTTCCCTTCCTCTCTGTAACTCACATCACAGTCTCTTGAGAAGTGGTGGCTTTCTTTCAGGTGATGCTCAAACTTAATCTTAACAATAGCAATTTGCTATCAGTAAATTAGAAGTTGAGTGATTCAGCATCATAAAAGGAGTTTGCTTCATTTCTTTTGTCGGCTTATATACTAGTCGGACAAACAATGTTTCCTGGTTCTGATTCCATATTAGATTCTATAGCTCTGTATTTCACAGCTACCATAAAACAAGGTACAGCAGTGATGAGAGCCATATAAGTACCTAGACAGAGGATAAAAATATTGTTGCTAGGTCCTTCAGGGTGTGCTTTGTCAGAGAAGACAATCTAAAGAATAAGGGATTGTTAACTTTTACTATATGGTATATGCAATACTAGAATTTATTAGTCTAGTGTTCAACACAGTAACTGATGTGCTGTTTGTGGGGTTTTTTTAAATCTATGAGATAAAAGAAGTTCCCAAACTTCCTGCCTCCATTTTGCTGTAAGCTGTGAGTGTCGGTGACACTAAGTGAAGTGCAGGAAATTAAACACTGGCATAGATATATAGCACACAGGTGAAACATGATTCACACGTGTCCTTGAAAAGGTTTGGGTTTTTCCCGAATCAGTAAAGGATCGATTTCTAGGTTAGCCACAGTAACATAACTGCACACAGCGGACACCACTTACAACCCTCCGCACTTGCTGCGCTCTTCAAGCTGTCCGTAACAAATAGTTAATAAAACACTGTTGTGTTGATGTCCAAAGCTGTCCCCAACAAAATAACCTGCATGAGGGATTAGAAGAACCCCTTTCTTGTGTTTACATGGACCCTCAAGTGGGCCAGGCCTCCTGCACTGCCTGGTGTGGGCACTGCTGCGAAGAGCTCACTGCTGCCCGTGCAGTGCAACGAGGGGCAACACACAGAAAGAAAAGAAACATGAAGGAGAGAAGGTGATGTTACCACTGAGACGATTCAGCAATGCAGCCTCACAGAGCTGTGCCTTCTTGCCATATCAGCAATTAGTAGAAAGTATGTTATTCAACACATCTTTGTGTTTTTGCATTTAAATTCAGTTTCTTTTTTAAACTGAGTATGAAATGACAGGTTTAGCCCATAGCTGCTTTCAGCATGCTGGGAGGGGAGAGTGCCATTTCTTTACCTTCCCGCCGTTTGAGGGAAGAGCAGTCATTCTTTACACAAAATATGCATCAGTGGCAGCTTTTAAAGACTTCATTGCTTGATGTCTGAATCTAGTTTTTAAAAATTTTGAAGCGCCAGCTTTTTCTGCATAAAAGCTGCTTATCCCTCAATTGCGAGAACTTCAAACAGTTTGCTGACAGCGTCTAGACAGCCCCAACCAAAATAGCTTGAGATGGTTGGGGGGCGGGAGATTAAGAGCAAAATCCTACTGTGATGAAGATCGTTACACTGAAGCCCCTCTCTGCTGTTGATCTCTACACATCTTCAGGCTTGATCACCACTTTCCGCATTTCCCTGCCTTGTGGTGAGCGTACATTGCCGCTGTGCAGATCCATCTGCAGGAGCAGCCTGTCCTGCTGTGATCTCTCGGTGTTGGGTCTCAGCTCAGCCTGTGTTCCCCAACGCTGCTCACACACGGCCAGTGCTTGTCTGGCACTACTTCGTGCTGGTTTGTGAAGCCAAAGCGGCTACTTCACCCAATTCCGTGTCTGACATTAATTTGCCTCTCCTCCATTCCTCCAGAGTAGCAGAGGAGCACAGTGCATTTATGCTTTGTTAAATCTGCACGGCAGGCAGTGAGATGCATTTTAATTGTTTTCATCTGGGTGTGTGCAGCATAGAGGGACAGCGTATAGATTTTTCTGTTTATTTTCCCATCTCTGAATGAATAAATGGTTTTTTTCCTCAGCAGCTGTAGGCTCATAACCTCAGACTCATTGGTATTTGTTTTTCAGTTGACTCAGCTTTCACTCACCTACTGCATACCTTGGGAATCTGCCTTTACTCTAGAGACATAAAGTTATGTCATGAAAAATATATCATATTACAAGGTGTACTCAGAGACAGAAAATTAAAATACACACTGATACCAACCCCGTCTGCTGGGATCTGAAAGGAGAAATCTGCTGCATGAATGCGGTCCTGGAGTGGATAGGAAGCTGGCCCCTGTGACTGCAGTGTGTCCAAAACACCTTTGGGAAGACAACTCTGGTGACTGTGTAAATGGCCTGCTGCAATACCAGTACCAGAGTCTACGGCATCTCTCTGTCCACCCATGCCAAATTTCTACTGGAATAAGCAGAGGCTACATAGGCCAATGGATCTGGGCAAGGATTTTTTTACTAAAAGGGCTTTTGGAGGCAGCTTTTGGATGCAGCACTCCAGATATTAGAAGAGAACAGGGCCTGAACTGACATAACCCAATTTCAGGCAGTAGGCACTGGGATCTTTCTGTGTCTTACCGTCTTTTCAGCAGCCCAACTCTGCAGACAGCGAGTACCAAACAAGTGCAGTGAGTACCAAACAAGCATTGCAAGCTCACGGGAAGCTGTTTGTCTCCTTCCTAACACGGTGCAAGCACTGTATGCCTAAGGAAATGGAAACTGTTCTCTCAAAAGACTGTTTGTGTGGATCCTCATTTTAGGAACCGTGTTTTCCACCTGGCTCACACAGAAGGTTACTTTACTCAGGAAGGTGGAATCACAACAGGCAGCTTCACAAGCCTCATGAAAATTTTCCTTAGCCAGCAGACCAAGGCTGAACACAGAAAATATTTTTGAAAGGAGTAAAAACATCTCTCCCAGGTTTTGTGCTCAAGTTGATAGGCTCAGCTGAGAACAGCTGATGGTCTTTGCCTGGCTGCAAGGCCCCCTGCAAGCTCCAGCTGCCTTGCTGTGAGCTGTTGCTTTAAGCCTGGAGGAAAGGAGCACCTGCAGCCTTCTGTGGCTTATTTTTTAACAGCTGCTGTTCATTGGGGCTCACTCTCCTCCAACTTGCAAGTACTCCTTTCCCCCTCCCCCTCCTTTGAAGTTACTTTGGATTCCTTTCTTCTTTTTTCACATTTTCCTTGATCTGAAAGAACTGGTCTTGAGAAAAGTTGGGTGGAGGACTCCAGCAACTTCTTCCCAGCAGCCTTTTGTATGGCAACATCCTGGACAAACCTTTCTGAAGCCCTTTAGCCCTGTCAGAAGGTAGATTTGTAAAGCACCAAGTCCCACCATGGTCCTCTGCTTTATCTTCCTCCATCCTATGCATGCCACGGAGTCATTGGTACAAAGGTAGACCCCTTAGCAAAACTTTACTTCCTCTCCAAATTGCTGGCAGCCCCACGTGCAGACATTCCCAGGCTCAGCCGTGCCAGTGCCATCACAGGGGAAATCTCTGTGCTGGCAGGAGATGGTCAGCAGCGGCTTTCCTTGCCAAGCCCCCAGGCGTGCCAGTCACTGGTGGAAGTTGGGTTTTGATTTGCTTTTCCTCTCTTTCTGCCAACTCAACATATGAGGTGGCGGTACTTCTTGTGATATTTTCATAGTTAACAAACACTATGTGCATGCTGTGAGAAAAATCCTGCAAGGAATTGAGATAGTGTGTAATGTATCTATTCATTTACAGCACCTTTTAAATGATTTTTCTTTTTTTTTTCTGAGAAGTCTGTGGAACGGGAGCATAACAGAAGAAGATGGAGCAAGCTGAGAAGACATAACAGAGAGGAAAATATTTAAGTTTGGGGCTATCGGAGCAAAAGGCAAAAAGGTAGGATTGCATCTATGTGGTTGTTAATCTTTCACCCACTCACACTGGCTGTACGGTAGCTGTTGGCTTGGTTTGTGCCACTGCCCATACACTGTCATTGGGCCCTTGCTTCCTTAAGCTGGAAGGGGACATTAGAAAGCTGCAAAAGATCAGGGAAGATGGAAGCCAGAATAAGGCAGATTTTAGCAGGCTTGTACTTCAAATGGCTTGGCTCCAGGCGAGTGAGAGAGCGGTTATACTGCTCTGCACATGAGTTGGCACTCGCAACCCCTTTTCCCCACTCCGAAGTGTCACCGCCTCTTTGAGACGAGCCCAATTTCACCACTACCTCACATACAAATACATGAAAAAGAGCGAAGCCTGGGTTTGTTTGCTGAAGCAGCTATCTGCTTAGTGTTTAAAACGGTGGTTTCATTTCCATAGTATTATATGGCGACATCGTAACCTTTAACAGCCCATGAATCAAAAGTTGACAGCTTTTTCCCCTTCTGCCATCAGCCTTGTGATTCTTGCCCTGTGCTTGATTTTCTTGTGGTTAGCCAAAGCTTGCTTGCAAATTTTTCCGGTTTAGAAATGTCCATAATTTCCTGTGCTCTTTAACAACAGACGGATGCCAGCCAAGGCAGGCAGCCCTTCCACACAGCTCCTCGCTCCTGTGCATAAGGGGTGCTCTCAGTAAACAGGGTCTCTGCCTCTCCCTGTCCTGATGTGTACTGCAGCAAGAGTCCCTTTCTCCTGGTGGGAGTGGGGGACTGGGAGGCTAGAGGGGGAAAACTGCCTTGAAAATGTCAAAAACCAAACCCCAAACAATGAAGAGAACCCCATAATTTTTTCTTGAGTTGTTGGGGAAAAAAAAAGTCTTACATACTTATGTGGAAATTTTCCTATTATTGTTATTATTTCAGCTTGTAGTTGGCCATGGGAATGTTTCCAAAGAAACCAGTACTCTGGGAAGCCTTTTGTTTTCCAGAAAGGCTGTTATTCAAAAGCAATTAACATAAAAACATTAAAATTGTCTAACTTCAGAGGCAGAAGAATGGAGGAAGGAAATGTGAGAGCATGCGTGCACGCAGGAGGGAACACGGCAGGCTGGGCTAATGCAAGAGACAGGAAGGGGAGAGCTCAGGTCAGCATGTGGATGGGTGCAATTGCCAATGAGGTTTGGGATGGGGAGACCACACACGTGGGGGATGCAGGAGCAGGGAGGACAGCTGGGGGCTGCCCCCTTGGAGGGCATGAGAAGCCACAGAGAAGTGCAGGGCCCGGGGCAGCGGGAGTCCCAGGAGTGAGGGTGGAGATGCCCACCTGTCTCTCTCTGTTCTTCAGACCAGGTATGAAATGTGCGTGATGTGTTTTGGCAACTCTGAGTGCCTGCTGTAATGAGGTGCAGCTGTGGTTTCAAGACCAGGCTTGTGCTCTGGCAGCCCGCGGCAATGCTCCCAAATCTTCTCGCTTCCCACTGTCAATGCTGGGCGAGGGCACCAGCAGCTAACAGTGCTGGTGGTTTTATTTTACATAGGTACTGTGCAAGTTTTCTCCACCGTTTCTCCAGTCTTGTTCTGAGCCAGCGCGCTGACTTGAGTCTCACTTGAGAGGGCAGGGGGCGGCTAGATATTAAGGTACTGTCTAGTAGTGTGGAAATGGAGGTCGACCAGAGGGAGTTTCCAGCTGCCCTGACGCAGATCTCTCGGTCTTTCTCAAAAACACAGCTGTTTTAAAGTCTGAACTGCACCATATGCAGCCTGAAGTAAGGCACTTTCTTTTTCAAGTGGGGTGCAACAGCTGTAAATTTACAGATTATTCCTTTAGACCTTTCAACCTTTCTATTCTTCTTTTCTCGCTCAATTTCACCTCATCTATTACTCTGCTCATGTCCATACGCATTGTTCTCAGCCAGCCAGAAATGTGGAAGAGAGCTCAGTTCTCCTCGGGGGGGACCTAAGGGACTTGGGAGGCAGCCAGAGGTAACGCTGCAGGCAGGAGACCTGTGGAAAGGAGAAGTGGCAGAAAATACTGTGAAGGCTGAGGTCACCAGGAATGGGAGCAGTGAAGTGGAGTCACTGGAAAGGGAGGGATGTGAAAGTCAAATAAATACCCCAAACCAGCCAGATTCCCGAGTTCAGCGACTTACCTGTGTCCCAGAAGCACACTGGGAATAGAGATCCACAAAGACCTTTACTTAAATAAAAGTCTGAAATGGGAAAGCTTGTTCTAATCTTTGACAGTGTCCTCGCACTCTGGAAAACACAGAGAAATGGGGCAAAAAGCATCAAATAAAAAGGCAAAAGGCACGTGAACAACAGAGCTGGCAGAGCTGGAAGCAGCTCCAACAGGCGGAGGCTTGGGGGATGGTGGTGGCACAGGAGGTGTCCAGGACTCTTCTCGTGCTGCAGAAGGAGGCTTTTCAGGTCTTCAGGGCAGTGTCTCTGAGCTGTTGTTTTCCTGCAGGCCTTCCCTTCCACTCCAAGTGCAGCAGAAACTTCTACTAGATCATCAGTAGCCAGTACCACAGGGTCCCTCGTCTTGCATCCTTCCGTCTCGTTTCAAGATCAAATTTTAATTGAAACAAGATGTGGCAGACAGGATGACTTCCTATAAATAGGCTCTAAAATGTCATCTTAAGAGGAATGTATGTGACCCAGTTCAAATACGATAAGAAGAAAAAAAGGTGTTAAACACATAGCCCCATTAGACACGGGAAGGTCTCCTTGTAAATGGTTTTATTCTTTGGCAGATATTTATTTAGGCTGGTTTCATCAAATGATAAGATATTATCTGCTTTGGTGCCCAGTAAATCTATTTTGCTAACAGTCTCCATTCCGATTACACTTTGTGTTGTTGTTGAATCTGTTGCACAGATAATGTGCACTCTTACCAGTTTCTTCCTCTTTCACAATTTTTGAAGAGTTTAATTTATGTAATCTGTTGCCTGTTGTGCCGAAGAGATTTTGTTTGGGTTTTTAACCAAGTCCTCATTTAAAATGTGTAATTTTCCATGGTATAATGTTCTAGAATGACCATACGAATTATCTGAGAAACTGTTTGGAACATTGTAGAGGTGGTGATGGAGGGTTTCAAACCCACACAGGGTGTTTAACCTTGCCGTTGCATTTATGTAACACAGTGTTCAACCCATCTGAGCGCCCCCAGAAGATTACCTGTGTAAGTGGCAGAGGCAGCCAGGATTCAGCTTTTGTTATTCAACCTCTACGAAGTGCTCTCAAACAGCTGGTTACGTAAGTCGAGGTTTGGCGAGCTTGTACTTTTCGGTACTTGACTCTCTGAGCTGCATATTTTCTCATTTGGTTTGGGGTTTTTTGCCTTGCTTTCTGAGGGATTGCATGTATGATCCTTATTGCTGAAGTTCTGCAACAACACGTATATTTTGAGGAACATATATATTAGAAATGTTGTTTTATTCATTATAAAAAATATAAGAGTGGTTAAGATAAGAGCCCAAGGTACATTTTTTCAAGTGTGCAGATGCAAGTCTAAATAAGTGAAACATGGACTTTTAAACATTATCTGTACTCCCTGAGCTTGACACCGTATCATTATAGATAGTCAGCACTTGGAGCTATCCACCCTTTAGAGACCAGTAACAACAGTACTGTGTTTCTAGGGGTTATATTAAAATGAACCACTCCTTATCTGTTCCATGTAGGTAAAGACAGCTTTATTGCAGCAGTGCCAGCAATTTATATACACACTGTAGAACTTTTAAAATATTTCTAAATCTGTGTTAGATCTGAGTGAAAGCCATTTATATTACATCACAGTTAAGAAACAACACATTCACCAGCCATAAATGCAGGGTGCAGACCTTAACATTCAAAATATAGATGTGGTTT
This sequence comes from Mesitornis unicolor, assembly GCF_000695765.1. Taxonomy (NCBI): domain Eukaryota; kingdom Metazoa; phylum Chordata; class Aves; order Mesitornithiformes; family Mesitornithidae; genus Mesitornis; species Mesitornis unicolor. Next base: position 107,668 of record NW_010201092.1, read on the forward strand.
TTTTGTTTGGTTGGGGTTTTTTAACTGGTGGATGTAGACATAACGTATTAATGAAAGATGTGAGTTCAAATATCCTAGGCAGTCTCTAGCATGAGAAGCCACAGAGCTTATACTACAAAATAAAATATAAAGATGCCTCAAGCCACAGACAGCAAGCAGTTTGTTTTGATAAAGTTTTGGGGACAGGCTGACATTTTAGTTCATTGCGACATTGCTATTGCTTGAATTTGGGCGTTAATCTTGCTGTACAGTGGATACATCTTAAAACTTAAAAACAGCATCAAAGGGCCTCAGTCGTGTCCATCTCATCGAGCTTCTTTGTGGTGGCAAAAAGCGGCCGATAGAGGAGGACTTTTAGGTATGTTAGGCCTGAAGTTCCCAAGAACTGAGAAGATCCGTAGGCTCCTGGACCATCCTGTGCCCTTTACACACCTGGAGCACTGTTTTTAGCCAGCCACACCACTATATAAAGCAGGCATGACCCATTTATCGAACCAGTAAATACATGAAATAGTATGAGGTACGTGCCATATGAAAGTAAACATCCCTGTGAACCTTCAAGTTGGCATTTAGATGTGAAAGCAGTAAACTGAGCCAAACTGAGACCTGTCTGCAGCTTTTGCAATAAAAAACCTCAAAGCATACCTGCACAAGGCAGGACTTGGAGTAGATGTGCTGAGTGAAGCACCACCTAGACAGGTCTATCTGCAAGTGGAGAAACAACACGGGTATTTTAAAGTCCGAACTGCACATGTACAGCCTTAGATGACGTACTTGCTTTTGCAAGAAGAGAGAAGATTGCTGAATTTTTCTAAAATTGCCTCTCTCCCTATATTCCCTTTCAATGCCTTTTTGATTTTTTCCAGATAGTCCTGGCCTCTGCAGGAATCTGGTTAGGGAATAGAAACCATATTGTTTAACGTGGGTGACCAGTCGCACAGCATATTTGAATCCTGAGCAAAAATGCTTGGAGATACTGGTACCATTCAGCAACCCATAGGCAAAAATTGCTTTCCTTGAACCTCATCACAGCATGGTTGTAACAAAAGACTGTAAGAAAATGTGATCCATTTGTGGTCAGAAGTATCAAGTACAACAAATTACTCTTGGTGAATACTTCAGTTACTGTACTTGGCAGCGAATTTGCTTCAACTCCAGAAAATCGCTGCAAAGGAAACCTTTAGCAGAGATGCGAACTGATTGTGCAATACTGGGCTTTCTGCTCCTCACACCACAGCCCTGCTTCCAGGCCCAGATGCTCTGTGCCTACCAAGAAACACCTTTTATTGAGACAGCCAAAAATGTAAGAAGCTCCTAACTGCAGAAGCCAGCAGAGCAGCTGAGCGATTTGGGATGAAAGCACCATGAGACAACTGCAGCTCCAACAGGAGCTGGCTCAGGGACTGTGTGGGAAGCCTTTCCACTGCCAGACCAGTGATGAAAAAGAGAGAGGGGGTGAGGGTGACACGAGCTCCAAGTCGTGAATCACCACTCATGCTGGCAAAGGAGGGTTTGAGTCTGCAGACGGAAACGGGAGGGAAGCGACCACAGAAGCTGAGCTCTGCAGGCCTGCTTCCCTTGCTCCCCGTTGGGAAGAGCTGTGCTTTTTTTTCCCTCTGAGATACGCCTTCTCATACAGCATTTGCTGTCATTAATTGGAGTCTCTCCCTCCTGCATCCTCCTCAAAAAGTGCCGATACTGCAGAGTCAGTGTTGAGAGTGTCTTCTGACATGCTGGCCAAGTCACCCAGTGGGTTGTTTGCTTTGGGCCTGGCAGGTAGGGGTCTCCATCTAATTTTATTCAGGATAAAATGATTAATGGCTATGAAGCATGTGCAGAGTACTCAGCAAAGGAGGGAGCCCCTATCATTGAGAGGGCACTTGACTCTTGGCTTTTTCTTCTTTCCTCCAATACACTTAAAATGTTGACTCTTTCTTCCACTGGAGCAAAATACCATCAGGTAAAGGATGGCAGTGAACACGTTGGGTGTTACACCAAAAATCAACATGAGATAAAACTAGCTAGCTGAGGAGGAGGAGTTTGAAATCCAAACTGCATGCCTCCTGAGATGTCCCCCATCCTAGTGAGTACATCTTTCTGCCAGCTACTTTGGAAGTAGTTTCCTACCGCAAAGGACAGGTACCCATCCAGCATTGCGCCAGACCATTTGGCTGGGAGTGGGTTTTTGGCTGACTCTGCAGTGGAAACACACATCAGCCACAAACTGGCTTCCAAGTCTGGGCCGTAATTTTCCCCAAATGTGGTACAGATGTGAGATTTTTGCCTCTCTCTCTTGCTGGGCCTTGGGCTGATTTATGAAGAGACGCTTAGGGAGCTGCACAGGTCCTCAAGGAGTGAACTTCAATATAATTTCATTCCAGTGAGGGGCCTGTTTTTCGCCCCGATTCTTGTTCGCTGAGGAAACACCCAGGGAAAGCAGGAGCCTCTGCAGCAGGCATGACCCATGTAGCAATAGACATAGCCACCTGTGTCTGTGTCACCCTGCCCCTGTCCAAGCCAAACAACTCGTTTCCTGGAGTCCCCAGCTGGAGGGGAATGTCGCGGTGCGTCACGGCTTGGAGCGGAAAGCGGATGGTCCTGCCGAGAGCACACGCTGTGACTGGCTCGGATGTAGGCACTGCTCCTCTAAGCTCATGGCAGCAGATGGCTCGTCCCTCTACTTGGCGGCAGGAGAAAGGCAGGGAAGCAGGAGTGGGGTGGAGGGGGGCCAGTATTTCCCCGGAAACTTATCTGTGTGGCTGATATCAAGCGCAGCATCTGTGTGTCCTGGGAAGTTCAGATCGACGTGTTACACCGCTGATTCACCCCTGAGCTCCCCAGCTGCTTGGCTGGGGAGATTGGGAAGGGGGGGGTGTTGTTGGCGGACAGTCCTGTGTGAGCCTATTGCAAAAGTTTAGAAGTTATCTTCTCAGCTCTTTCCCCTTCCCCACCCCCTGCACAGGCACCAAACCTCTGGTTTCTTTCTCTGAAACTAAAGAAATCATTACTCCACCAAAGCTTGGCCACCACAGGGAAAAAAGGTATAAAAACATAATGCTTAATATAATTAAATGGATTTTCTGTATAGAAAAGTGTAAATTGGATGACAGTCACTTTTCTTTCCTTTTTCTGTATTGCTCCCTTTTAGCAGTGCACACACATCCATCACTGTGGTTTTAGACAACCTCTCCTCACACAGCACTGTGCCGGGGCTAGGCTGGGACAGCCGGCAGCAGATGAGGGGTCTGCAACAGGAGCTGGCCTTTGCGTTCCCTCTATGTGGAGTGAGAGGGAAGGGGTATAATATACTTCTCTACTTGTCTGAATCGACATATATGTGGTGACAGATGATGATAAGGCATGCTGAAGAAGTGTGTCAGTCTTTTCATCCAAGATCACTGCTATAGCCTGTGTGAAATGGCTGAGAGAGTTGGGGTTGTTCAGCCTGGAGAGGAGAAGGCTCCAGGGGGACCTTATTGCAGCCTTCCAGTTCCTGAAGGGGTCCTACAGGAAAGATGGGGAGGGACTTTTTACAAGGGGAGGTAGCAACAGAACAAGGGGTAAAGGTTTTAAACTGGGAGAGGGTAGATTTAGACTAGATATTAGGAAGAAATTCTTTACTGTGAGGGTGGTGAGACACTGGTACAGGTTGCCCAGGGAAGTTGTGGATGCCCCCTCCCTGGAAGTGTTCAAGGCCAGGTTGGACAGGGCTTTGAGCAACCTGGTCTGGTGGGAGGTTTCTCTGTCAATGGCAGGGAGGTTGGACTGGATGATCTTTAAGGTCCGTTCCAACTCAAGCCAGTCTATGATTCTATGAAACAGTGGCTTTAATGAGCTATGGTGGCTCTGAGTGGAAGGGAGAAGATTTTGCAGTACTCTTGCCTTACCCCTGTTCATGCAGCCTGGCTCCCTGCGGGATAACTTGTTTTAAAGGTGTATGAACAGAGATGCCACCACTTTCCTCCAAAGCACAGTAGCTGGCTGATTGCTTTCTTAGCGTGAGTCTTCAGAAAAACATTCTTAAACCATGGTGTCTCCGGAGGTTTGTGGTAAGAAAACAAAGTTAATTTGCCCAGTCTAGAAATAGAAAGATGAAAAAAAGAGTAAAATACACTGTATTCTTTGTTTCAAATACCTGGAATTAGTGTCCTTGTTGCAAACAAGTGCCATAAATGGCATTAACGTTGGGGTTTTTTCTTTCTGTTGTTTATGAAGCCATGCAGTATTGCTGCTACAGCGCTGGCATACTGTACAGCACAGTCCACCTATTGTCACTTTTTAATGAGCAGTGACTCTGATTACTGTAGATATTGTATTGGGTGTGCACCTGCTCTTTATTGCATTTTCCAAAGGGGGGTGAGCTATATCAGCTTCTAGAAAAGTTCAGGGTAGACTGTGTCATGGAAAAATAAAACTTGATTAACAGAGGAGGTAGGAAGCCAAAGTAAATACCAGAACTGTGTAAAGCAGTTAAAGTGGTGTAGATTAGTACCTATGTAGGGATGTGCAAATCTGAGCACTAGGCATGTTTGATTTTACACTGAAAGGGAAGTCACTGCGTTACCACATTTTTAGTTGGAGGTCCCTGCTGATGGCATTGGAGCTGTTTCAATGTCCCACTCAACTTGAAATCTCAAATGTCATGAAGGTTTAGACCCGCATTCGGATCTTTCCTGACTTGCAAAGATGGAAGAATGAGTAACGAGAGAGGAAAAGTGAGACTTTAAAAAGTGCCCATCAGCAAAAAGCACTGGTGTGCACACACGGCACTTCTTGGTTGAACCACAGACCCAGTGTTTTAAAAAATTCCCTCCCTCCTCATGAAAGGTAGAGATGATGGCAGCTGGATAACAGGACTGGCTAAAAGGCAGGAGGAGCACTTTGCAAGCCTTCGAGTCTTGCCTCAGAGATGCTTTTACCCCCTTTTTGTGTTGGTAGTGGGTTGGGACACACAGCTGCAATAAACACACCGCAGATGAGGAAGCAGGTGAAAAGCTGCAGCTATTCAAATTAGTCGCTGAGACACATCCAGTTAACTTGGTTATGCAGAAAGTAAGAATTATCGTGCTCTCACCCTGTCATTTAAAGACAAATGTTTTACAGCACAAACCCCATCATTATGTGTACATATAAAGCAAAAAAAAATGGTTGTGTTTTTTGCAGCGATCATAAAACTTTTAGACTTGCTAAAAGGTGGATCCAACCTGTGGTTAAATCCTGCAAACGACAGTCTTGCCGATCTCAGGATTTTCCAAGATTTAAATGCAGATGTCTGGATTTCTCAAAACCCCATGAAACTTCAAAAACATTAGACCCATTTCACTCTTCCCCAGATATCTGAGACGGCCATAAACTGCTTGAGCATCCTGGCAAGATTTCCTGTAACAGATAATCTGCTGAATAGCCCTAGTGTCTTGTTAACAATTTCAGGGTTTATATTTCAACACACAAAATCAAAGTTTATCATTTATCTTTTGCAATAACTATTTATAAGATTCAAACCCATGGGTATGTAGGTGCAGTAGTTTTTCCAGTGGTTCTGTTTTGACAGGGTACCATTCAAAACACACACGTGGCGGGAAGGAGCGGGATGTTCTGTGTAGAGATGTATGTAAAGCCTGAGTCAAGTAAAATAAAGCAAGCTCCCTGTAAACCCTGGAGTGTGACAGTGATCACTGTGCTGTCCCCAGCGCTGCTTCCTACAGGAGCCCGAGGCCACGGCATGGAGCTTGGTCCAGCCCTGGCCAGGGGCTCGCCAAGGTGAGCATGTGTGTTAGCTGAATCAAATGGAAGCCTTTACCCAGAGATAAGCCTGAAGTGCTCAGGCACTCTACATTCCTGGCAAAATCTTTCCAATACATATATTGACATTAAGGGTTTGTACATATTTGCATTCAGGGTTTGTAGACAGAATTACAGCGTGGCAAATACCCCTAATCTAGACAAGTTGGCAGGAAAGAGATCGTATTAAGAACAGAAGAAGTGCCTGCTTGAGTGAAATCTGGAAGGTCTCAGTGTGTTTGTGCGTCTTTTTCATTTACTTAAGTTATTTTAAGTTTCTCAAGAGGTAACTGCGAGCCTTGGGTAGCCATACGGTTCAAGAAACTCAAATAGGCTTGCTGATGGAGAACACTTTGTGTATTAAGCTAGCTAACTGGCTCCATGGCAAGCCATTTTATATTTTCTGGTGAACTCACTCCATGTTGAGCTTTGTTTCAATGGCCCTTTTAACAGAAGGACTGCTGCAGAGGATGCTTCTGGCTTTGGCCCACCCTGGGGTTTTCATGATCCTTTGCAGAAGGCTGCCTTTTTGGCAACATGGGCCATTAACTTTCCTCTTGTAGTTTCAGCTTTCCTTCTCGCTTTTCTGCTTTGTATTTTTCTTCTCCTAGTGCCTCTTTATTCAGTAAGCAGCTTCTGCAGATCTGCAGGTGAATTCTAGCAGTTTTATAGAAACATCTTCCTTTGATTCACCTGCTCATTTATTTTTCTCTCCTCATTTTTAAGATGAACATCACAGGGCTGTGGTGGTTTCAGAGTTTTTGGTTGGTTGTTGGTTTCTTTTGGAGCAGGGAGGGGAATTGGGAGGTGGAAGGAGTCACACCTCCCAGGGAAGGTGCTGTTCCTAATTATGCGTTAGAGATTATTTCTTAGTGGCTCAGATATAATTACTACTTAATCAAACTTGCGTGTGCTATTTAGGCCAAAATAAAGCCTCTCCTTCTGTGCAACCCAAACTCCAAGCTATTACTTCAAATACACATTTTTAAGGTATCAGGAAACTGCACATCCTTGCACATCCTGCAGCCCCAGAAGCTCTTCCCACAGAAGCCACCCCTGCAGCCTCCCTTCTGCCGAAACCTTACCACCTACACCCAGTACAGAGGTGCAAAGGAGGATTTTTAGGACACCTGTTACTGCTGGATTCCGGTTATGTCTTTTGAGGGCTGCTTAGAAATGGATGTTGTAGGACACAATTTTTAACCTTGTCTGGTGTCTTGGCTTGAGCTTGTGACCTGTTTGGAAAGGCTGGAGGTAGAGAGTAGTGTTCAATAGGTCATGAAGGTAATAGAGATGTGGCCTGAAAGGCAGAGAAGTTCTGGGACAGTGACAAGAGGGCCCAACTGCTCTTGATTTATTTTTCTTTTCCACGGATGCTCATGCTTTCCCCACTTCAGATCCAACACTGCTATCAATATCAGGTACCTTCTGCAGACAAGAAGCACATGTTATATGACCTGGTCAGATGATACGGGTATTGAGTTAAAATCCATAACTGGTAAGACTCATTCCCAAGTCTCCAGAGGGGAGCAGATCCCCAGAAGGGATCTGGGCAGAGTTTAGACAGTCTATGCACAAACCTGCAGTCCTCCATGTCCTCACACAGCTGCTGGGTCCTGGCCTGTTACCCAGACATCTGAAGCTCTGCCTGTGAGCGTGCCCAGAGCCATGTCAGCCTCAACAGCGCCGAGCAGCTCAGTGCCAGCCTCCTGCCCACGTCCTGTCCTGTCCTGCAGCAGCAGATGCAGCACCCTTCCAGATCACACTCTGCAGAAAGGCTTTTATTGCCTTTGACATACAGCCAGCAAGAGATGCTGCTGCAGTTCCTGCTCTGCTTATCCTGTCGCCCAGGGGTGAGGATGCTGCCTCCCAGCCCTTTGAGATGGGCTCAGTCTGCCCTTTCGCCTGGCTGTGTAACTTTTGCAAGGCATGCAATCCCATCATTCGTAGAGCTGGAGGGATTAATCGAGAGGCTGTTGAGTGTAGAGCATGTGTGTGAGAGGTGGAAGAATGGGATTCTGCTGCATGTTCCAAAAATCATGCATGTGACCTATGCATATTATTTATGAACAATATAAACAGACCTTGGGGTGAGAGTCACTGCCCAAAGAGAGATCCAGAGAGCCAAATGTGTGTCCCAGTGGCATTGTATACAGGAAATGTACAGGAAGAATGGCTTGTGCATCCTCTGTCCCAGTGTGATCCCCCCAGGACATTTCAAGGTCCATGGAGAATTTGGCTTCCAATTCATTATTAGGTAAAAGATAAGAATGCGGAGACAGCCGCTGAAATGAACTGTTTGCAGGGGGGGTTTCACAGTGGGGTTTGAGGTGCTGTTTCCCAAGGGTTCAGGAAGCACAGGGCCAAACCACAGCGCTGCCATGGAAAATACTTCACTAAAATGGTGTTAGTAATTCTCAGTTTACAAAGCTCATGGGGTGGGCTCACACTGGAAAGGAGTTGCTGGTGCTTATTTCTTAGCTGTCCGATTTTGCACAGCCTGGTACAAGAGATGAAGCATGACAAATAAATTCTTGGTTGTTAGAGGCCAAAAATATTTGTTTGATTGTGCTTTGCCATCAGCTTCCCTAACAAAAGCCTGTTTAATATGAGAACAAGGCTTGTGCCTATTAGCTGCTGTCACTTGTGCACATGAGACAGATGACAGCCGTTGACTCCACATCACCAGCTATGACAGGCCTTCCAGAAAGGCACCATTTGAAGTAGTGAGTTATGCTTTATTTATGTTCTTTACTTCAAATATAAAAGCACCATAATGCCATATGTGTTATTTAGAGGATTAAGAATCATTCACAGAGTGTTTTATAAATTATTTCTCTTCAGCATGGGCTTATATTGCCAGGTCAACTTCTTCTGCAGTTCCAGTCCTCTCGCCTTACTCTAATCCAGCTTCTGTTGAAATTCCTGAGATTTCATTACGGTTATCATGAGACCCCACGCTGCCTCTGTTGTCCCCCATGCAAGAACCACTATTCAGGTACACTCCTAGAGGCTGCTGACTCTTTCCAGTTGTTTGAAAGTGGGTGCCTGCATTTTGACCCTGAGCTGGAAGGCAGACTCCCAGCATGAGGTTGCCTGCACCGTGTTTGCTTGGCCACCTGGTGAAGGAGGCAGCTGTAGACACAGGACAGGGGAGGTGCACACTGGACAGATACCCTCCACGGCCTCAGGAAGCAGCCCTGGCCTGAAGGTTTTGCAAAATTAACCCCTCTAATTGTTTGGGTGGATTTCAGCCTATGGAAATACTCCTCCCTGTGGAGGGTGTCACTCCTTCATACTCTTCTGTGAGCACATGGGGGTTACCAGGATCCAGGTTGTCTAAGCTGGAAGATGAGAGAGGATTTGGGCAAACAGACAGTTATATTAAAGATCCTTAATCCTGTTCCCTCTGTGCTGTCTTGATGCATTAATCATGAAACTAATGACCTGACACATAGTATGTAGGCAGTGTGTGGGTGTTTATGGCATTCTTTTAGAGGCATCTCCTCCTGGGAGAAGATAATCAAGAGAAGCTGTCTTGTAAAGGTGCTGTCCCTTGGTGTATATAAATAGGCTTACAGCCAAAATCCAGTCATTTCCTATTACCCTTGCTTACCCTGTGTGCAATGCCCGCCAAGTATTGACCAAGCAAACTGGGCCTGCATCTCATAAGGTTTTATCGAGGTAGATTTATCAGATCTATACAGAGGCACTGAATGTGCACGGATACCGATTTATTTTGATAGGATGAGGCAGGAAATGCTTTCTTCTCACATGTGGGTAGGCAACTGTCTTCGGAAATTCCAAAACCTGATGCTGAGAACTTGCTTGTGTGTGACCTGTCTTGAAACAGAAGTACCCACACGAGGGGCACCTCTTCTCCTTTTACACAAACTATGCTTTGGAGTCAAGACTCGCAGAGAAAAGGGACACTATTCATGTGTGCTGTGGGTGGTTAGTGGCTTGTAAATGGTTTCTTCACTTGAGAGAAAAATAATTTTTGCATCCCAGCTTTGTAATATTGGAGAAGACTTCAGATAGTCCATGAAACAGATGCAGTTTTCTGGAGTGCTGTGCTGGGTGTACCAAAGTCAAGTAACAGAGCCACAACAGTCAGCATACAAGCAATTGATGGGAGCTCTTGCCCACAGGAGAACACACTGGTGAACAGGAATCACAGCCAGCCTCAAAACCAACTTATTGTCTAGTCCACTAGAACTACGATTTTTCTGTAGAGATTATTGATTTTAGGCTATGGTGTCAGAAAAAGTGCTGTTCTGTACTTAACACGTGATCTCATAGGTCATAAGCCATGTGCAGTTACACAAGCACTACTTAGCAGTAGTTTAAACAGTGTTTGTTAGATGTTGTTATTATCTCTCCCAAGAGATTACTGCTATTGCTGTCTGTAGGTTGTGATTTACAGTAGTGTAATCATCTGAAAAGACTGGATTTGTTAAGCTTCTCAGATAACACCAAACCAAGTCAAGCAATCTTACAGTACCAAATGGACTAAAACAAAATGTTTTTCTCACCTGAAAGTGTATTTTATTATGTTCCACCCATTCACCCTCCAGCAGGCAAAGTGTGTTTTAATTGGGGAACACATACTTAAATGAGAAAAATACGAAGCTATTTCTGTGAATTCTAATATTAGTCATACCATCATCTTAGTGTGACTAAAGTGTTCAGTCTCTCCTTTTGCCTTTTTTTTTACTCTCCTTGTTTTAAAGAGCACTAAGTAAAGGTTTTTTTTCCCCAGAACCTGACATCAAGTCTGTGAAAGTCCTTTATCCTGAAATCATTCAGAAAGACTATGTGCTATTTTGTCTTCAGTATGTAAACCACATACATCGTTAGAGATTGTGAGAGATCTTAAAACCTGTTGGTAAGTTTTCTAGTAATAAAATTATTGTTGTTGTATTAATTTATTAATGATTACTTAGCCCTTCAGGAAAAGGATTGTAATCATGCAGGCAGTTTGAGCTGTTTTCTTATTTCTTAAAAGAGTGTACTTACAAAACCTTTTATTCTTACACCAGTTAGTTTTTACTTTCGTATACTTCAGCATAAAACGCCCTTCCCTTTACCTTCATTTCCTTGTGCTTTGGTGTGGTTTGACACTTCAGACTTCTGTCAAAGGAGGCCAAGGCACATGTTCCTGCATGTGCCTGCTACTCCTGTCCTCCATGGAAGCTGGTATATAGCAACCTAAGGCCTCTCTGAATTGAATTTTGGTGCTTTCCAGGACATGTGGCCAAGGTCATTCCCAGTAGAGATGCAACAGAGGGCAGGACTGGGGCAGTAAGTTTCCATGCGTACAGACCTGTTGTAGGCACCAGCAGTGGAAAATCAAGGCCTGATCCCTGGAGCTCCAGCATCCTGCTCTCCCCTCCACTAGAGAGGCTGCTGAGAGCTTCACTCCCCTCATGGCCCCAGCACACCCCTTCCCTCGGGAGCAGCTGGCCCCAAAGTCCTGCAGCTCCAGGCCACCCAGCCCCTGCCCCAGCTGCAGCACAGTGGCCTTGCAGCACCGGGGCTTTGGCCAAACCAGGCAGTGTTGCTGCCCTGGGCCTGACTGCTGCAGAGGCAGCTGCCTGCTGGGCACAGGCCTAGAGAGCAAGTAGGCCCACCCAAAGCATGAGGTAAGAACAGGCTACTGCAGTCTTGGAAAAAACTAAACAACCTCAAAAAAAAATAAAAAAACAAACCTGTAAACCCCTCCCCAGTAAGCTGGAGATGACCCCACCTTCAGTGTCTGGGGGAGAGGCAGTGTGTGGGGGCAGGTAGCTGCACAGGAAAACAGGAGCTTGGCCTCTGATGAACATCCTCATTCTTTCTGGGGGATAGGGCAGATGAGGCAAGGAAATTATGCTTTCCACTTGCCAAAAAGACTAAGGGTAAAGCTTTGCCAGTTGGACTGTACCTTGCAAGCTGCTGGACAAGCTCACTTCCCATTAATGTCAGTGGGATTTCTGTGGGGGCTTAGCAATTGACGTGCTGTAAGCTATTAGAGGGGTAATGGAGGGGGATGGCAAGGGAGCATATTAATGCAAATGGGTGTGAGGCTGAAGCCATCTGTGGTCTGTATTAAGTAATGCATTAAGGTGATATTTCACAGATAGTAATGGTTGTAGTTGAACAAATTAGTCCTCACCCTGACTGCTGGCTTTCTGCTTTACAGATGTGGCAGTACTGTTAGTGAATGTACATTCTCCCCAAGTCTCAAACAGTATTCAGTGCTGCTACTCTTTTCAAATGCCTTTCTTTTGTCCTCTTTGCAATTTAAATTCAACTTATTTATGTTTATGTAGATAATGTCCCATAAGTGCTTTTAAATATAAATGTACTTTCCAATTTTCACTTCTTCTAAAACTGTCAATAAAACACACTTTAGAACTACTCTGTGGCACAGATGAGCTCTTCACTTAGCTATATTTTATCTTCTATACAGTGAGGGAGGTATTGCTCTGTTTTCTCATAGAAGGCACTGATGACAGCAGCAGGTCCATGGGCTGCTCCCAAAAAAAGAACCTAGGTGGACTGAATGATGTTGTACATGTTGGTTGCTAGATCTTTTCTGTCCTGAGCTTCCTGCTAAAACAAATTTGTTTTGATTGTTCCACATAGTAAACTGTTGCTGATCAATGCAAGGCTGAATGGGGCTGGTGGGTGACTCATCACTCTTGGCTTGCCGACTGCACAGCCTGATGAGTAACAGTGAGGTGCTACTGACTAAGAGAATAGGGCCAGCAGCTAACAAAGGAAGAAACAAGGAAAGAAAAGGGAATCCAGCAGCCATTGTATGGATAGAGAGCACTGAGGGAAGAGTGACTAATGTTCTTGCCAAATCTAAGATATGTTTGCTTTCCTGATGCCAATTTATTCAGTAAGGCACTTTTAGGTTTTGAAAATGGAGTGCATAAACACTGCATGGCAGAAATTAGCTGAGAAGCAACATCTTAATGTACAGGGCAGGAGTGCATTGAGCACTTCTGATGGTGAGGGAGCCTGGATTCCCAGACCATCATTCCCAAAGAATGTTTAAAATATTTGTGGGAGAGAACAAGCTGGTGAAATATCTAAGCTGCTGTCTGCTTATTTAAAGCATAAATGATCTTACAGCAGTTCTATGTGTTTTCTTTTCATATCAGCGTTAAGCTTATCTTATAAACACATCTTCAGTACATAAAGTAAGTTGAAAACATCCATTCTAAAACTCGGATGCAAAGAGAATGTGGCTTGGATGCTTACTGGCATCAAGAGAGATATCCTGTCTTATTCTTTTTTGTTCTGTGATACAGTTGTAGCATTATCTGGTATCCAGGGCTTTGAAAGATCTATTGTAAGCATGTCAAAGACTTTTCAAATTACTTTGGTTTTGTAAATATTAGATCACAAAAACTGAGGCATGAGTCCCACAGACTTTCATGAAACAATGTGTCCCATTATTGTTTTTCCTGTTTTGGAGTTGAAATTAAACTAGTATTAGTAACACTCTGCATATTTATTCTTTCAATGAGAAAAAAAAAGTTCTAATAATTATCATGTCTATATAAATGTGCATTCAAGGTGCAGCTTAGACACTAACTAGTTACCACTGCGTGCTGCTGGTGCAATCAGAGGTAAGAGATGCCTTGTGCAAGGTCCTGATGTCCCTGATGGAGCTTGGGTGAGATGGGACTGCTGTCTCATGGTCAGTGTCTCACTTCCTTTGGGACCTGGGTAGTCCAAGACTAACAAGCTATGGGACAAGTTTTCCACTTGGCAGTTTTAAATATCAGAAGAGAGCATTCCCACAGCAAGTGGTAACTCGCCTAGCCGCTTTTCTAGCTAACACCCACTGGTTCAGAGACATAAGGGAGGTAAGCAGCCACAGCCACAGGGCAGTTGGTGGAGTATGGGTGTGAAGGCTGTGTGGTTGGAGGCTAGGAATGGCTGAGCCTGAACTTGGAGTACAGATTACACAGAATCACAGAATCACAGAAT
>NW_010201093.1:0-12339 GCF_000695765.1 Mesitornis unicolor
GGCATTTACTGGGGACTTTTGCTCCGTCAGGGGCAGTCGTGGCAACGCAGGGGATCAGCCTGAGAAAGCACAGATAGACATTTTAGCAAAGTGAAAAAAGGTTTGCTGTTGCAGAGCTTGGTTTGAAGATGACTGGAAAGTGAGCTTTCAAAGAAAAAGGAGAAGAGAGAAGTAATGTACTGAAAAATGACCATTTTGGAAAGTCAGGCTTGTGAGATATTTTTAAACCTGATGAAGATGGCTTGCTGAAGATCACTTTTGTACTTAGTTTTAATAATGTGGAGTAAATTTTGCCTCTTTATATGCCCGCAGAGCTCTTGTCATTTCCCAAGAGAGCAGCACATTTGAATCCCGGGGTGCCATGCTGCGTTCCCTATGCATCCAGAATTCCCACTGAAATTAATTTAATGTTTTGTTTGAAATTAACAGCAGGATTAATGGTCATTTTCCTTAATCAGCTTTCAGTAATACTATACAGGAAAATCCCACTGGAACCGTTGAGATCTCTGTATGTGCAAAGAATGTGGAAGGAGACCAGTACTTTATATGACCTTTTTTATCTAACTTAACTCACAGTTAAACTCCTTTTATGTTTTTGGCATGAATGAAACTTAAAATTCTACAAATATTTTTCTGTGTATTTGGGTTTACTTATGTGATTGGCCTCTGTGAGAGGCATTGGCTGATCCCAGAGAGGCTTGCTGGAAATGTAGAAATACAGATGTCTTGCTCTGGATGCTTTTGTGCTAGGGTGAGCTGCTGTAGTCCCATCACACCCTCTCCCTTACACCAGTTCATCTGACCTTGTGTCAAGCCAGCCCTGGGAGCCTACGTAGCAAAAATCTTAACTTGGACCAAGCATTTTTTGCAGGAGTTTTTTTGCTACATTGGCTTCCCAGTGGAGAGGAGAGCTGCTGAGCTCCAGTGCCATTGGGAGAGGGCAGAGAGATGTGGGGAGGAAGGGGAGGACAACCCTTATCACTTCACTGTCAGTGACAGTCAGATGAGCGTAGCAGGGCTAAAACTGCAGTATTGTAGTATGGTTGTACTTTGGGTGAGTTAAACTGGCATAACCTGGTGTCGCCCTGGCATACCCTGCCTACCTCTGCCTCTTTTCCCCATTCATGCCAGCACAAATGCTTATGCTACCCTGTGGTGAACTAGATTTAGGCACCAAGCAAAAAACAGATCTTATTTTAACCTGGATCATTTCCATGATTTGGTTCACTTGGGGGTAAGAGAAGAGGAAAGAGGGTGTGGGGGAGGTAAGGCTGCTTTTTTAAGCTGGCAAAACTTGATATCGCTGCCAAAACTGCTTGTGAGCTGCAGTGTGATTGTAGGTGCTCCCAGCTGCCTCTCTCTCTCTCTCCCTCCCTCCCTGCCTGCCCTGGGAGCCTTTCCAGTGATTCTGCATGTAGCCTCGGGAGCTTTCCCTCCCTGGGTAAAAATGAGCCTTTGCAAATTAATCTATTAAGTGTAATGGAGTAGTTAGTAACAGAAGAATTAAGTAAGTACCCAAGCGTTTGCATAATTGTTGCTTTGGACAACAGTAAACACTGTAGATAGTGCAACAACATTCAGGGTTTTATAAGAAGTAAATTTGCAAGCTCTTGCAGGTTTTTGCTGTTTTGTGCAGCATGTCTACCCAGCACTTAACGCAGAGGGTGAGCCAGAAGTTTTACAGGCTGTCATGACACTTGTAGCAATAAGTAATTATTACATGGGCTTGTGACAGCAATGGGTGCTGATCCGCTGGGTGAAATAAAGCTGTTTGTGTTTCTCAATCCTGAAGCTGGTTGAAAAGTAGAAACTGGTTCCCAGCGTAAGGTGGCAAAGTCCTCTCTCCAGCCGAAGATGGGGATTCCGTCCTTTCCCCTCCTGGTTTACCCCATCCCAACATGTCACTTGTGCTGCCTCTGGTGGGTGAGAGTCAGATCAGGTCACTGCTCAGGCTGAAAATTGGTTCTCAAAAGTGAAAAAACTCATCCATATGCTGACTGAACTGCCCCAGTTTCAACATTAGTAATAGCATGGCTTCGAGATAAGAGGTGGAAATTCATGGCCAGAGATGAAGGGTGCTGCGAGACCACCCTTTTTGCTCCTTCCATTCCCTTTATTGCAGTCTCTTGAGAAGCTGGCAAAAGGTCTTCATTTAGTGCTCAGGTCCTGGGGAGCACTGACTGTCTCTTGGTAGGTCCCTGCTGTAAGTATTCTGACTATCTGGAAGTAATAACTGTTGCTGCAAGTGCTAATGAGAATTAGTTCTTACTGCTTGTTGCCTTCAAAAGTCAGGTAGGCATATGTTTGTGTGCAGAGCTCAACGGTATTGATTTATGGCATTTGGGCACTTTTCCCCTTGTGTCATTGTGCAGCTCTTCTTGGGGCTGACTGTGAGCTGGCTGAAGGACGGGATTTTGTTTGCTTATTTGTTTTTTTAACAGTAGATGTGCTTTCAAACCTACATTTGTTAGCCAGATCTGAGCTTTTCCATGCTCAGCTGATGGTGTTACACCATCAGCTGCTGAAGACCTCACTGAGGCACCTCCAGTGAGGTGCCTGCAGAGGGTAATGTGGGTATCCTGCCCTCTGATTGTGCACCAGTGAGCTCCCTGCACTGTCTGCTCACGTTTGCAGTGACAAATTCAACTCAGACCTAGCATTTGATAATACAGAGGCACATCAGTAAGGATCCTTCATGCTGCTGTGAAGCACCCTTATAGATTGGCAGGGCTGCTGCACCATTTAGAGCCAAAGGTGAGATTCTGATGGTGCAAAAGTAAAGTGCGTGGCTTCTGAAAATGGAATAATAATAATAATAATAATATTAATAATACTATAATGGAATAGAAAAGTTGCAACTGTTTCTGCATATACTGTCAAATTTTCTGTGGGATTATTTTTCCCCCCTTCTGTAAACTAAACTGCAGCGACACAAAGGAATGCGCTGGAAAAGTTTGGACAAATGCTACCAATGAGATTATATAATACAATAGCTAGGGAATTTATTATGAAGCCTGTTCTTGATTCAAAGACGCAAAATTTTCCCCAGTGGATTGTGGATAGTTTATAGCTTCCTTCCCCCTCCCAAAAACATATGTATCATTTGTGTAACCACGGAACTATATGCTTACTTCTCAGCAAATAGTTTGTGAGAACTTTAATAGCAGTTACAAAGCTTGTAGTTTGTTGCTTGGGATAGCATAGCTGAAAATAGGTTTTACTATTGGTGACAGTTAAAATATGAATGCTTTTCTGGGCTTTGTTTCTATTTCTTGTGGGCCATGATTACATGTTGGAGTGTCTGGATTTAGAAGTGATCCTGTCTATAGATGCTGAGATAATGATTTCCTTGGTGATCTTATTGACTCCTTTCTCTTTAGAATCTTCTATTTCTTTGTTTACTTTTCTTCAAATAATTGGTTTTAAAATAATAAAGTAAGAGTAATAAATAGATTGTATGTATTTTTGTTTTATCACATTTGCCACTGAATCAAATATACTGTGATATGCAGTCTGCAAAGCAAATGGGTGATATTGAGAAGCCTTAAAAGTTTTGAGGCCATTGGGAAGATCACAGCAAAGGAAGCAAGTTTGCTTTGCTTTAGGTGTAATTCTTATCACTCATCTCTCATTTTTCATTCCTTTCATAGTTTGTCTAGTTTGGAGTTTTCTTTCTTCTCTGGTATAGGATTTCTTATTTCTAGGATATATATATTTATATCCCAAACATCAGGGAGGCGTGTTTCTCTGCAAACAAAAGTGGTATCATTCCAAGAGATGAAGGGTGAGGACGAAACCCTCACCAGGTGCTCTCCTGCTGAGTAAACACTGTCTTCTCTGTTGTGGGCACTCGGTACCTTGCTGGTGGGACCGGGTCAGCTCGTACCTGGGCACAGCATCATGGATGAGCACTCTGGCTCCTCTTTGCTCACCTGTGAGCTCCCTTGCCCTGTGGACTGCGGGGTTATGCAGTTGCCCACTGCTCATGTGTCTGTAGCCTGTCAAATTTGGCTGTGCTGAAGGAGCCCTGCTGCAACATGCCAGCGTGCCAGTGATCCAAGGAGAGCATTGGTTTCATAGGTTCGGGAAGGCCCCTTTGTTGTCTCGTTGTCTCGTTGCCTGGTTGCACTGTGCCGTTTGCTAACGTGATTTCGTACTTGCTGGCCTGCATCTTAATGGAGTTCTTCAACCACGTTAACTGATTGTGATAACTTTTGCCTGTCTAGACAGGGCCTTACTGTGTCTGATTAGATCCCAGCCTTGTGGTGTACATCACTGCCTGTTTCTTATAAATGTGATGAAGTTAAGAAAAAAAAAAAGTGCATGTTAATAGTGCTTAGTTTGTTCTTTTGCTTTGCAGTGTTAGTATAAAATGTTTATAGATGTTTACTTTTTGCCTGGAGGAAAATAGTTTTAGTCAAATGTCTCTAGGATGCAATATAGAAGTGAACTTTTTATCTCCAGTTAGGACGGAGAACACAAATGTTCTCTTTGAGATTATTAATTGGGGCTCCACTGAAGTCAGTTGCAAAAGTTTGTTGCTCACTCAAGTCAGCAACTTTATCTCATGCTTTTAAAGAAATAAATTTCTCTGAATCATTAATAAAAATTAAAAGCAGGGAAACTGTTCTTGCTGCTTATTTTTCTTCCATACTGCTTTTTGTAAGTTAAGTAAGTTGAATTTAACTTTGTCACTCTCAGCATTTAAGCACTGTAGAGGAAAGGTTGTATAAAATAGTTTTCTGCTGTAACTAAAAAATAAAATATCTCTTCAATTGGTATTGAGTTTTAGAGAAACCAGTCTTTGCAAAGTGTAGGGTTTGAGATAAATTTGGTGTGGCAGTAAGGTCTATCTTGTCTTTTTCTTCCCTGCCTTCCCCAGAAAAAGAGAGATTCAGATTTTAAGGTCTCATAACTAAAAAAGAAAAAGCATTTTGGGAGAATAAATGAACTTCTAGTTTTGATTCAAGAAGTAAACCAGAAGGTAGTACAAATGTGCTTGCCTTTCAGTAGCTCTTATTAGTGTTTTAAACTCTGTATCATGGTAATGACTGCTTCTGTTTTCCTTGTACTGTTAGGATGGATTTAGACTTAGAGAAGAAAGGAAACATGTCAAAGAAGTTAGCAGACCCTTCTGGTGTCTCGCAGGAATGGGAAGTAAGACTACATTATTTGGAACTGGGAAAAGCAGTCACAGCTTGGCTGGTGTGCAATGCCTGCCCGGAGGAAATTCCTACTTTATAGCAAGAGAGTGGCCAAGGACTAGAGCATATTATTCTAATGAAATCATTTAGATTGCATCATCGTCATTTGAAAGGCTGTGCGCATCTTCTCCGAGTATAAAAATGAAAGTTATAGATGGGTTCCGCAGGGACACTGTGAAGAGTTTGAATACTTATGTGCCAAAATGTTGTCTTTGGTTGATGCTGTAAAGTTCAAATTTCTGATTTGTTTTGATATTAGTCACTTGAAAATGCTCTTAAAAACTCTGTCTCTTCAGAGGTAGGAGGTGTGTTTATGTGCAATAACCGTATGTGGAGTTAGTTTCCTTTATGAAGCACCACAACGTTAATAAAATAGCCTTTAAAAGGGAACACTAAATGCAGCTCTATAAAAATAGGACGTTCAGCTCTCATTCTAGTTCAAGAAACCAGTCTACTGCAGAAGAACTGGGCCCCAGATCTGGAGCTGATGTTGGTGTTGCCATGCTCCCGCCGCAGAGTGCTCCTGTGGGCCAGTAGGTGCAAATTTTATCTTGACTGCCCATAGATGTGACCTGCTCATAGATAGAGAGAGATTGCACTTTAACGTGGTAGTTGTACCAATAATTAGTGTGTAATTGTCATGACTTCTAATAGAACTATATCAAAATTTTAGTGTGTGATATTTGGCAGTGTTAACTCCCTGTAATTAACTTGTGTGATCATTGTATATATGACAGCAGAAAAAGAGAAGCTTAAACCATTAAGATACCATTGTTTGGAATACAAATCTTGTTAAGTAATTATAAGCTTTCAAGCTTTACCAACTGACTGCAAGGCATCTTGTTTGAAAAAAGAAACTGTTAAAATAATTTACCTTTTTTTCCTGTGGTTTTAAATCAACAGGAATGTTATATTTGAACGAAAATGTTTTGTATATATTCCCCTTTATCAGATCTCAACAGGGAAAATACATGCTTAGAGATGTTCAAGTTTTCAGATAAATAACATTGCTCAGTTTCAGGCATTTCAGTCTAAGTTGAAATCATCAATGAATATGTGCCCGTGTTGGGTTTGACTTGGTCTGAATGTGAGCTTTCTAAAATTGTCCTCATTGTGGCACAAGGAGTCTTACGAATTGGATCCTCATGCTTCTTCCATTCAAGATGCGTGCAAGCTGATGTTCATCTCCATCCCGCTGCTCACCAGGAGGCATAATCGGATCCAGTTTGAAGGGATTCCCCTTCCCTGAGCTTGATTCCCTGTTGCCAAGCAAATGTATTGGCTGATTGTGTGGTCCCCTCTGGTTGTCTGATGTGTTCAGCTGGCTGGTGGAAGGACAGGGAATATGGGAGATACCTGCCCCTGCTTTTTACTCTCTGTGTTATCTTTAACTCAGCTTTTGAGGAAAGTGGCAAAAAAGGGAAGGGAATTCTTAGCCTGCTTTATTCATGCAAGCAAGAGGGCATATTGTTGCCGAAAGTCCAGGGAGTTTTTCTAACACCTTGATTCTCAAAAGTGACAGTAGTTATTTATTTCTGTAGGAGAAATACATTTGCTTATTTAACTGCATCAAACTTTTTGCATGCAAGCTTTCAAGTTTCAGTTGTGATAGTACTAGAGCTAAAGCCAGAAACCGATGGTGGAATGGATGTGCTGTTGCTTGTTTGAGATTCATTTTCACTGATAAAATAAATTGGTGTCAACTGATATGCGGATAAATGGCTACACTGAAATCACGGCTAACTGTGATCACCATTTGGCATACTGTACCTATAAAATCCTTCATACATGGAAAAATGTTAAATGTTGCTAAGTGCTATTATGCTCCTTCACTATCACAAAGCACAAATAGCACCTGAAAAAACCTAGTTATTATGAATAATTATGAGGTTGGTTACTTGTTTTGTTGTTGAGTTTTTTGTTTAGGTTTTTTTTTTTAAAATAGTGTAATTATTCATGCTGGCTTTTTTTTTTTTTAACTCCCTCTTTATCTGGGTTTTCACAGCCTCATGTTCCTGGTCTTGCTATGAATCTTTACCCCTCCCTTTGTACTTTTTATTTGAGGAGAGTATCTTTTTGTTGCTAAAAGTAAAAAAAAACTGCCTTAACTAAGTGCATTGGGCTCATAGAGTTCTGAATTAGGGGACAGTTTTTAAGTTGTATCACAGTCCAGTAGTTAACTGCAATAAAGGGAAATCTGTGCACAACACTGGCAATACTCTCCCCTGTGTAAGGTTTATCTGTTTATATAATGCCAGTAATGCACTGGACATCTGATAAAAGAAGATGCTGCTAGAAGGCAGCTTCATCTAGAAATATCCCCCAAGGATAATATAGATTGCAGTTGGTAATAGGGATTGAATAGGGTTTTAGCATGTCATGTCATGACTGTGATTTTTATTTTTTGTAATTACTCTGTAGGCTTCTGGTTTTCTCTGCATCCGTGACTTCTCTCAAGCCAGGTGAAGTCAACACAACATTACTAAGGCTATTAAGATTTGTCTTATGACTGGCAAAATGATAAAACTATTATTTTTAAATTTGCAATTGATTTGACATTTCAGGGACATAAAATGATGTGAACTTTGATTCTTGGCAATTGTGATGTAGGCTACTGATGTATGCTGACACTCCCTTTTTGCTGAGCAGATTTGTTGTAGTTGGCATATTACTGCTAATAGCTCTCAAATTCCTTGCAGTAGTCCTATCCTACCTTTGCTTTTGTTATGAAAATCCAGTTCCTAGGCTTGTGTCAGGGAAGGAAATTGTAGAGTGGTGAGCAACTGTTATATCGGCCACTTGAAAGTGTGCAATAGATAGCAGCAAGGCCTAATTAACAGCTACAATTGCACCATTGGGAAGTATCTACACTTCCAGAGGAGTCTTGCAGTCTGCTCAGGGTTGCCTTGATTATTTTACTGGATATTGTGGACACTTGAACCCCAGTAAAAATATTGTGTATCTGATTACTTCTCCAGAATCAACTCCTTAATAACTATCACAAATATTTAAATGCAATGTGTCTTCCTAAGGACTGGGTCAGATAAGGTTTGAATTCAGATGATGAAATCTGTGTTTTTATTTCTGTCTGGTCCAGAAAGAAGTAGGAAAAAGGAGAGCTGTGCTGCTTTTTCAATTATTGAGTGAGACACTTCACCAGAGCACCTATCTGAAATAAAGTTAGTCCGTACTGGTTGCTTTTAGAACTCTGACTTGGGGACATCCTTTCATCAGTAGTAAAGACTTTCCCTTTTTACCTATCCTCTATTATTATGTTGTGGGTTTTTTTAATGTTTTTTCTATTATTATGGGGTTTTTTTTGTTGTTGTCTATGATACTGACATGAGCCTAAAACTGCAATGAAATGACAAAAGGAATATAGAACAAAATAGGAAACTTAGGACCAGTGTACTGCTTTATTTGCTGAGGCGTAGCTCATGTATCACTTACTTGCACAGTGTTTGTTCAGTAATAAAAGGTGGGTTTTAGTATTTTCTACGTTTCTAAGGTGATGAGGTCTGCTTCATTTTGTAAGGTAGTAGAAGGCCCTCATAAGAAAGTTACCAGATGCATGTATTGTTTAGTCTTCCTGTTGAGGAACATAACAATACTATCATCAATACTGCCTAATGAAGGAAAAGGAAGATTTGATTGTTATAGTAGCATAATTGGTGCTCGACAATTAACGGTAGCATCCTTAAAGTAATTCTTTCCTAAGCGTTGTGCTTTTTCATAACGCTACCAAACCTGGGGCTTTGAGAAGTGTTTTCCTTCACCTTTTTTCTCTGTTGGGAGATACCTTCTAGACATCATCTTTCTCCCCTCTATTTCTTCTGGATCCTGACAGCTGCTACATTTGGTCATGGAAAAGACATTTCCCATAGCGGAGAACTACATTAGAAAAACAAATCACTGAACAGTTGCGGTTCTCGTTTGACAGTTTATGAAGCAAATGCTGGCTATGCACCATTTAGCATTCTCTAAGACAAAGTACCCACACAGTGCTGCCAATTTCATTAGAGAGCTACACCAGCTACTTTTAAAATTTGGTCCTGTTTGCGTAGGAATTTCAGTTTTACTACCATACCCATCAAAAGGTTATTGTCTGCACACAGAGAGTCACTGTTTTTAGCAAATCTGCCTATAAATCTAAGTAACCAGTAATTAAATGGAAGTCTGAATACCAGGCAAGGAATAAAACTGAGAGTCTCCCTGTGGATTACAAAGTTATGTTTAGCATGGGCTGGTTTAATTACCAATCAGTCAAAAAAATATTGTAATTCATCATTAGGACCTACCTTTCCAGGAAACTAAAAGTTAAATTTCAACAAAAGGCAAGAGATGACTCAAGGAACAAAACAGTCACCATGAAGTGATGATTTCTGTTTCCTCTCACTGAAAGGTAGCTGGAATTGGTTCTGCTTTTTCCAGTTCATGACACACGTGGGAATAAAAGCTGGGTGCCTCGGCACGGTGTTAGGACAAGTATGTCCAAAAGCTTTGTTGTTTCTGCAGTTACAACATCAGCCTCACACTGGTCCTCCACATCTGTCTGCTTTCTCCCTTCACTGCCATTTCCACAGCCGAGATCCACAACAGGACCTCAGCAGGTTGAGAAGCAGGGTACAGAGTTCACATACTATACACATGAATTATATGTCCACAGTGTATTGGGCTTTGCCAGAATCTGTCTGCAGCCAAGACATAATGTATAGCAACACTTTTTTAATGAGGAACATGCATCTGTTACATGTTTAGCAGAGGATCTTTCTGGAGCAGTGTTAAGAAAATATGCTTTGGTTTTACAGTGCTATACCCCTCTGTCTGTCTGTTGAGATGTCATTTTTGAGTCTAAGACTAGACACAAGGGCTTTCAAAGGCTGTAAGTCTTGAAGCTGGATAGAAGCCTGGCAGCTTTATCCACTGTAAGCACGGTGTAAGTCTCATCATCCCCTGATCTGCTCCTCCACCCAACCCACTAAACAGACAGTGCTGTTTAGAGGATTAAGGAAGTATTTCCAAAGAAACACTTGAATAAAAATGCTGTTTTGTTTAAGAAGTCTTGCACAAATGTGTGAATTCCTAATTTTCAATAGAAAAGCTGTTGTAAACCAGTGTAATTCAAAGCTAAAGTTAGGTGTATTTGTTTAGTTAGATTCTCAGTTCAACATCTTTCATCACCTTCTGGTGAAAAACTTTGTTTCTATATCAAAATATTGACACCTGAGTAAAAAACTGGCCTGAAATGTTTTTTGTTAGATTAATAGTGCAGGTAATGGGTATGAATGGCCCCAAGATTGAAGTCAAGGCTTGAAGACGAAGCTGTGAGCACGGTGGCAGCTCCCTCTGCACGTTGTGGTGAAGGCAGCTAGGAATGAACTCTGCCCATGTTTTGAGCCAGCACAAAGCACTGTGAACGTTGCCAGCATGTGCGGAGCCCAAGGTAATGGCAGAGCTAAGTGTGATGTCCCTGAGGCTCCGCAGAGTTTATTAGTTTGGCCCAGAGCCATGCTAAGTGTTCAGAAGGCTTTTGGTTATCTCTAAGTGTGGGCAGGGATTCCTTGTGTTTGCTCAGAACAAGTTTGAACCTGTCGGCATCATAACCTATAGTCGTATCCTGTGAATCTGCATCTTTGATGAAAGGAAACTGGCATTGTTTAGTTTCTTGCCTATCTTTGACTGCCTTTTGAGTTTGTTAATTGATTTTTAAAGTTTTTTTACATTGTAAAACTTGCCTCACTGTGTAGAAATATTAAAAGAGGAAGAAGCAATCAGTTCCTGATTTGGTGGCTAAGTCCAAAACACCAGAAGATTTTTTTTCTGGACCATGTGACCGTCTTCATCCATGTTTAGCCATTTTGTGCGTCAGGCGCTGTTTGGTTTAGCTGCGCTTGGATGGGCTTTCATTGCAAGTTCCTCTGGGAACAGTTGCCAGATAACCTGAAGAAAAAGAGGTGCCAAGGAGACCTTCTTAGCTGTACAGCAGAAAGTTGCATTTAGGAAATGGTGGCTTGAGAGCAAGTTACAGAGGTGTCATCCTTATCAGGAGTACTAATCAAGGGCATTTTGTTGAAGCCAGGAATCGGATGATGCAGAATTTGTATCTGCTCAGGGTTTGCATGGCTCTGTCAGCTAAACAGTTGCAGAGAAGACGCCCAGTAGAGTGATGGCACTGAAGGTTTTCCCGTGAGGCATGCTACATGGATGATTTCCATGAAGCGGCCATCTCCATGGTGTTAGGAAGAGTTTTGCTTGACTTAGAGTTACTTAGGTCCTCGATTCAACAGCATATCTCTGGTTAGACAGCAGGAGGCATAGTGCTGTACATGGAAAACAAGAGGTAAGATGTGTTCTTCCTGTCCCTAAGAGGTGCTGAGGGTGAATCCCTCTTCTACTGTTGTTCATGGTTTGTGTACAACTTTTACAGATCACTTTTCTGCAAATTTTCCCATGGTGTTTCATCTCCCGCTTCTGGGACTACTATACATGGAGAAGTCAGTCTGTATGTGGGTGGTGGGAAAGTGTTGCGCCCACAGTAAGCATCAGGAGGAGTTAGAATGAACCACTGGTGTCTGAAACAAAAGTTTGTTTTAAAAATGGGGGAACCTCCTCGCCCAGACCTCCAAAACAAATAATTTAAATTTGTCTTGAGATTAACAAGGGAACAGTGATTATGTTTAGTTCCTGCTGTCCTGTCTCCCACTGAGAACAAGAGGAGGAGGAGGCGGCATGTGGAGAGCTTGTGTCAACAGTGCTAGAGACTGCCATATGGTCTTGGGAGGGCAGAAAAGAGGAAACTATGTCATTTATGTGGGCTGGGAATATCTGTGTGAGCAATGGGTCATGCTTGTCCTTGTTGCATTGAGGTGGGGAGGTGCTGTCGGGATGGAGGTGGTGACTCCTGCACCTCACTGCCTGGGATAGGAAAGCCACCCTGGCCTGGTCAGCCTTCCCCAGGCAATACCACCTTCCCCCAGGCTTCCCCATCCAGGTGTGTAGCTTGGGCTACTCCCTTTGCCAGAGAAGAGCAGCTTTGTCCATCAGGAGTTGCAGTGATGGCCTGGTTTCTTCTCAGGCTTTGGATGTGGATTTACATGATGAGGCTGGAGAACAGTTCAGTGCTGCATCGTGTAGG
>NW_010201093.1:12370-45988 GCF_000695765.1 Mesitornis unicolor
TGCCCTACATTCCAGATTGTGAAATCTGGAAAGTGCCCTTCACCAGGCCAGACCCCTGTCTAGCCCTTAGGTTGGTTGCCCTTCCCTGGTGCTGCAGGTCACTCTCAAGTATTGAGAGCTTCCTTGGCCATCTCCTTCCTTTCATGGCTTCCCAGCCTCTCAGCCCGCATGTGATCAACTGTGGCAGCACTTGTCAGCTCTCATACCCCTCATCCTCAGCTGATGTAGGGGTAATCGAGCTCAACGTGCTTTCCATTTGTCATCTTCTCTAGCTGCAAAATAGGTCAAAGCGTGTTCAGGATGCTGTTGCAGTATCTATCAGAATACCTTGCAGTATTTTGCTTCACTAAATATTTTAAGGCTATTACACTTTGGCCTGTGTTAGGATAAAAATAAGTACAGGACTATCAGACTTTCCCTGCAGGACAGAAATTCCATTTTCCAACCACTTCTAATTATTTCCATTCTGCTGTCTGGAAAAAATCTGGAGACAATTTAGGAAGCCAATTTACGATTGACTTGGGAAAAAATTATTTACCCTCCTGAGCCTCTTTAGATGTGCAGCCAGTGGCCTGTGATCAATACAAAATCTGATGCTCAATGATTTTAATACTTACAGAAGGACCTTGAGACCATGAAATTCAGCCTGGGACCTGCTTACCTGTACGTGCAATTTTTGTAGCTGTGGTAAACTGCCCACTTATTGAAGAGCTTTGCGCAGTGGGGAGAGCGCCAAAGAACGATTAAAAATGTGAAAAGGGTGGCTGTGCTCTGCGAAATGCCTTGTTGTGAGGCGTTCTGTTGCTTGCTTCCTTCCCACATGAGCTTGGGTAACCTTGCATCTTCTGGACCCAGCAGTGGTATCTCGAGGTAGTATCTCAGGTCCTGCGGTCCTGAGGCTGCTGGTGAGTAGCACCTGTAGCTCCAGCAATGAAGGCAGGTACTGGGAAGGGTTCATGTGTACCCTGGGCACTGTGCTGCCTCTGCTTCCAGAGCTTTCTGTCTGATCCCTGCTCTGTGGATGGATCCAGATTTTTCTTTGGCTTTTCTTACATACCAGGGCTGCATACATCATCTTGCATGCTGCTTTAATCCTATTAGGGCTGTATTTAACTGGGGTTAGGATTTGTCACTAATGAGTGTGTTGAGGTTAGTAATTTTCAATTACACTTTTCTAACTCTCAATTAAAAAGGTAGTTGACTTTTTTATGGGGAATTTAAAAATTCTTATTTTTCATTTAGGCTGGCTGCAAATTGTAAAATTTGGACTCGTGGGTTTACAGAATTAACATTCTTAAGAAGTATTGTAAAAAGTGTTCTTCATGGTTAATGTTTAAAATTTTATTTTAAGATTTTATGTGCTTTATGCTATGCTGTCAAATTGAAAAAATATTGTATCCTTATATGGCAAACCAGCAATTTCCCACAGCCCTGCTTTTACAGTGCTGAACGCATTTCATTTTGTATGTGATTTTCCCCAGTTGCCAACTGACTACATCATACAGTTTTTTTGGCTTATTCTTTCTGTCTTATGACCATCAGCAGATATTTTGAGTAGCGTATTATAAAGCCACAGATGCTTTTTGCTGTCTTAGATTTTGCCTATTACTGCCGGTAATGGAAAAAATTTTATTAATTTTGCGGCATCAGTAAGCGTTTTGGATGAGGCTTTGAGAGAGCCTTTGTGCGTGACCCCAGCGCTCGGCACTGGTTGCCCTCCGTGTTGGCAAAAGAGGGACGCATCTGATGGTCTCCAGTGCATTCTTCAAAAGCAGTGTGAGATAGCTCTGGAGCAGGATGAGGGAAAAGATTGATGCTTCAAGACGCTCTGCAAATCCTTTAGGGTGATCTAAGTGTTGAAGAGATGGAGCTGAATTTGAGGTGAAGTGGTGAAGTTGAGAGTAACTGAAGGACGGAGAAGATGGGAGCAGGCATGGGGGTAGCAGTAGCAGTTGTGGAAATATGGAATAGTGTTTTATGGCATAGACTGACCATCAGAAACTGAGTGATAGAAATTGGGGAGGGGATAATACTGCTGGTCTGTTGCAGTTCTTGTAGGGCTACGTCTGGGTTATTACCTTCAGAGCTGGGCACTGCAGCAGTAGGAAGGAATAGTTTTTTATTTGTATAGATGAACTGTCAGGCAGTCCACAGCAGTCTAAAAATTTATAGTTTCTGGGACACTGTGTATTTTGGAGAGAGTTTGTGAAAGAGTAACAAACGATTGCACAGTGAAGGCTGATTCAAGTGGAGTAACCAAAGATGTGAATGTGGGATAGCTTAGCTTAGTGGCTGTGAGGAGAGGGCTAACATACTGATTTGCATGCCTAAAAGCTATAACCCTTGTGCAGAAGGGCTATTGCTTAAGACACTGAGAGAGATTACAAATGGTAAAAATTGGAAGTAGTAAGCTTAGTAGCAAGTTCAATCTGAATAAAAGGAATAATCTCTTCACAGTCAGATCTCATAAGTAGTAGAGCATTTCTTTGAGGAGAGGATGGGAGCCTTATCCCTAGAGATATTTAAATTTGGGCTATGCAGGACATAAGAACATGCAGTGCTGGGAGGCCGCCTTTCACTGGCAAGATGAGGATTGACTGCAATATTTGGCTGACAGCAATGTTGTTATGATGAAATGTTTCCTGGAATGATACACAGGTGGTTTAGCACCATAAAACATTTAGGTTTTTGTTGGTATAATGCTTGAGGAGAAAATATCTGTGTCGAATTGTCTCTGTCAAATCCCTGAGCCAACGTTTTTATTAGAAAACATAGCCTACAAGATCTCCACATGCAGAGTTATCTGTGCGAAGAGGGTGTCACCCAAGGCCAGTGCTGTTAGATGGTTCACTAAAACTTGTGTTGCAAATGGCAGTGTGTATTGAGGGCTAAGAACAAGTGTAAAGGGTGGCTTTTATTGCTGCTTTCAAATTTGCCTTTAGTCAATTACTTCTGCCCTCTTACACTTTATGAATGCTGAATCCCAGTTGTACAGGAGGAGAGTTATTAATTGCCCTTCACTGAATTCAGACTGAGACAGTTTTTAATCAGTGGCTGCTACTTACTTGTATAAAATTGGTATAGAAATTAAGCCATTCAGGCTGCCAGCTAAGAGTAACAAACGGGGCTGAATCATCACAAAAAGTGTCTGAGTTATTTAAAATACTTATATTTCACTACTTCTTTTTCTTCATCACAAGATCATAATAAAAGATTTTTCCAGTTTCTGGGCTGTGCTCAACCAATACGCCCACTTAAACATTTTGTTTCTTTTAAAACAATTTTCTTTGGTTTGGAAGAGTTTTTTATTTCCTCTGATCCACATGTTGACATTATTTTTATTTCTTGCAGTATTTTGTGTTTCACTAGGACTTCTGTGTTATAGGGAAGACTTCAAGCAGCTATGCAAAGCTTAATGGTTTTGGACCTTGGGACAGGAGCTTGACATTAACTTTTTGTTCACTTGTATTCTCTGTATCCTTGTGAGTCAGGAGGTTTGTATTGTGCAGTTATCTGGCTCAGCCAAAGACCTTTTTATAGGGAACTTTTATGTTTTGCTGATGGCTTTTTCCATTCTTCTCTATGAATTTCTCTGTAGAATTGCTGTAGTTGAGGTTGCTTGTTAGTAGAAGCTGAGTTCATAGTACGTAGTTAACCATATTGCACTTAGTGTTATGATACAAAGTATTATTGATAATTTATTCATCATTGTTTTGAGTAAAGTTTTTTCCATTCACTACTGGCATTTTATTGTAAGCATATATATTATTGTACATATTATTGCATGTGTTATTGATATACACACATTTATAATACTTATAAGTATATATAATATATAAAATCTTGCAGAGAAAAGATAGGTATGATTAACTGGTATCCTCAAAAGTTCATGGGAAGTTTATGGGGAAGCTGTTTCAGTAACGGTACAGCAAAAGTTCTCTCTGCTGTATCTTATCCTGGTTTCTGCTATGTTTTCTGGACTGGTTTTGGAGTAGGAGCCATAATCTCCAAAGCTTTAGGCACTAAACCCTGAAAAGCTCCAGGTTCGTGGTTTAGTCATGTGAGCACTTTGCTATCACATGGATAATAGACATTCCCTTTTGCATTCTTCACATAAAAAATCAGTCAACTGGAAGCATGTTTGTGCTAAGCCACATCAGAGTTATCCTCTGAATTACGGCTACATAGTAGTTCCTTTAAGAGTAAATTTGTACAAAAGATCAGGTTTTTTTTTTTTTTGTTAGTTTGGATATACTTTGACAGCTGTAGTTTTATCCCTATTAAATTTACTGGTTTATTTCATCTGAATGAACTAGAGTGTGGTTAATTTTCTATGCATCTTTGTATACCACTAAAAACTTCCATATGGAATTTAGATTAGATAAGGTTCCAGGAAATGAGAATAAGCCTTAGATGTGAATGACTGGAAACATGCTTAAAGAGTCATTCTGTAAGAATTAAATAATGTTTAGAGTTAATTCTCCCGATTATTTTTTTTCTTTTATAGAACACAGCAAACAGTGTAACATGAGTCTTAAAAAACAGATGCATATCACTGTGGTGCTTTGCTACCTTGTAATAATTCATGGGCTGTGCTGCTCTATGTAGCAAGGTGATAAAATGGCTGTGTCATGAAAGCAGAGCCTCCAGCAGCCAGAAACCTCTGGAGAAGTTTCTTAGTGGGTGAGGATGTTGTGTCTTAGGTGTTTTGGCATAAGAAGTGATGCCTTTGACTCTAGATCCCTGCTTCAAAGGCAATAGGTGCTAATTCCCTGGAGTTCTTGCTGTGGTAAAGTCTTTTAGTCAGTCATCCTTCAGCAAGTGAATATTGATGCTCTCTGACTGCCCACATAGTAAAACTACTCTTTCCGATGCATCCTTTTATATTTTTAAATATAAACATAAAGTATGCCAGTATTTCCAGTGGTTTAGATGGTGGCACACCTATGACTGGGATTATGTCCATATCCACTGGACTCACTGGTTTACAGCTCATGCGACTGAAGAATATTAGCTTGATATCCAGTTTGGCAGTCACATTTGATTTTATGCTTATGTTGCAAAAAGAAACACATTTTGCCTCGAGTGTTTAATTATTCTTGTTGTCATTGACTGGTATTGTAATTAGAGTAGATCCCTTCTTTGCTTTCTGGTTCCCAGAAACGAGTTAAATGTATCAATCTCCCAATGCTGTTCCCCTATTCCTGATGCATCCTTTCTTTTCTTAATTGTGGACATATTCGTTAATATTTGTTGTTAAAGCTGCATGCAGTTTTATGATTCTTTGAAAGCGGCAAGACAGCGGCTCTTTTTGTCTTAAAGTCCATTTTGCAGATAGTTGAAATGGGATTTGGTACAAACCCCGTTATGATTTGTTACAGGTTTATATTATAACATGTATTTGCTTTTTCCCAAAATGTTGAAATCATCCTAGGAATAGAGGGTCAATAATAGGATGCAAAAATTTCAAGATGTTTCTGGGAAGTAGGCAGTGAAATGGCCCAGCAGCACTAGCAGTGCTGGATGGGTCACAGATTGTAGCAGTTCATCCAAGCTCTGCAGACCAGGCAGTGCTCTCATTTTACAGATGTGCAAGCTGAGACGTGGGAAGTTAAATACAAGCTAGTCCTGGCACTGTCAGCTAATGATTCAGTACTATCGTGATTGGCCAAATGCAGGATAATTAGCTGGTAAATGCACACTGATTATTTTCTTCATTTTCAACCACTTTGGTTATAAAGTTTTTGTGTGTCAGGGCACTGTCACTGGGAGAGGCTGAAGACCTGCCTGGTACATGAAGCTGGTCCTTCAGATAAGACAAAAAGTGTTCCAAGGGAAAAGTGGAAGGGTTTTGACAAGGTGTGCATCTGTTGTTGTTTAATAGATGGAAAGAAACCTCTCAGAAGAAAATGCTTAAGTTTCTTAATAGCTGTGATGTTGCAAGATGTTGTGTTTTGCAGTCCAGTAGCCTGAACTTCATGAGACCGGCAATAAGCAAAGCTGTGAAAGACTTGTATGACTCATTGCTGATCGCACTTTTCATCACTGTTGTTTGAGACATTTAATGTGTTCTGTTTCGCCTTTCCTGGTCATGGTCACTTTTTGGCCGTTAAGTGTTTGATGGAAAGGAAGCCTGCATTTATGCTAGGAGTGAAGCAGTCTGTGATGTCTTCTCAGCACACCATGTCACATTTTCTTGCTTTGTGAGGGTTACAAGCTGGCTGAATGTAGATAAACTAGGAAGGCTGGAATTATGAAGCCATAATCTGATCTTTCCTTGATGTAAAGAAATTTCTGTGGCTAAAATAATAAAATCTCAATTTTCCCTGTCTTCTCATAGATGTTCAAGAAAATGACAAACTTTTTTCCTACTGTCCCCACTCACATTTTATATGTATACGTGCAGTATGTGTGGAAACTTCTCAGTGCTTCTCATACAAGTCACTGACTTCTAGAGTACGAATTCCGCAGAGTAGTTCATGGACTTCAGGATCGATTTTTTTAAAGAAAACGTAATTATATTAATACTTCTGATTTTTTTTTTAATCTCCGTTGCCAATGAGATTTTAGGAAGTCTTCTGTCCCCTGATAATCCCATCAGCTTTGAGTGGTTTCTAAAAGACCCCTTGGAACTTTCTCTGAATCTCATCTCTTTTACACCCCATTGGTGTGGCAGTTTGTCAGACTATTAAGATTACTCATAATGGTGTTGACACCATCATGTAAAAAACAGTGAAATTGTGGGAACTGGGGCTTGGGTCTAACTTCAGAACAAACTGAATTTCATTACCAGGTCTGATACATATTTTGCAGATGCTTTGTGGGGAAGGGATCATATAAAGTAGTTTTTCTGTGCTGTTACAGCCTGGTGTAGAGATCCTTAAGATCAATAGAAGGCTTTCCATCAGTCTCTTTGAGAGTTATGCCTGCACTCTTCTTCTAATGCACAATTAGGTAAACGTGGCTTATTTTTCTGTTGCTATTGCACTGAGGTTATTTGGATGATCAGAGCTAAGAAAAAGTGCGGAACAGTAGTAGTGGTTCTGTGCCCATGCCCTGGTGCTTCCACCACAGATCAGCCCAGGAGACATGCAGAAGAAGGAGTGACTAGTGGTTGTGCTGGGCTGCCAGGCTTCACCCATACCTTGCCCCTGTTCCTTGCCCTCCTTCTGGCCGCTCTCTGAATGCAGCGGATGACTAAGGAATGGTAAAGTATGATGGCAATTTAGGAACTGAACTGTGCCGAAACCGCTCAGATTTACATTAATTTGCACACTACTGCGATATACACACCAAGTGTAAACGCACTGTGTTTAAAAGAGACTCGGTGGTTAAGTTCAAAATTCCTTGTATGCTGAGCATGGTGTAGATGGTTTATAGCTGTAAGTGTGCAAATGGTTTACTTACAAAATTGATTTATATGTTCATTTATGCTCTTGAATATTGAGAGCAGGCAAGGAATTAGCAGTGTTGCATGAGCTGCACTAGCACATTTTTCACCTTATATGGAGAATTGCCTTCCACTTATCAAGCAGGGTCAGTTTTGCTGTTATTGTGACATTCCTTAAAGTTGGAAGAAATCATGTTTCTCTGACTAAAGAGTCAACTCGTAAGCTTATGTTTTTGTAGTTTGAATACTGTTTTTTCATCCAGGAATTGTTGGGATGGGTAGCGCTTCTTCACAAAAATAGCAGTGTGCAAATTTTCATTGCTGTGTTGCAGAGTTCATTCCTCAGCTCGGGAATGAAACTTAGATGCTTGCAAGGGAAAATATGTTTCTGTGTGGAGTTCTTCCTGGCTGGCTCTTCTGGTCCTGAAGAACGTTGCTTGTTTAGTTACTGCTATCTCAGATTAAAGAAGCCAGACAAAAGACTGAAAAAATATTTGAAAGATTAAGGTGACAATTATAAAATTTCCTTTCATTATAGTGTAAAAGTACAGCATAGAAGTGCAAACAAAGGCTATGCTCACTGAAATACTTGAATTTGGAAGATGAGAGGTCAGTATCAGGTCTGACTTAGTTAAGCCTTGCAAATTGAAAAGAAGAAATGTTTCTGGGATTGTGGCATTCGGTAGGAACATACATCTCGCCTACTACTGCTTCTTGTTTTTTGGGTACATAGACCATTATAAATTTTTAGTGTGTGCGCCACCACTCTTGTGACTTGAGTTTACATTGTGATTGTGGATATTTTTCTATGGTACTATTTGGAAAATAAAATACTTTAAAATGGTAGTGATTAGGTGCAATGATTAGAAAACCTGGCCTGAAATTACTGTTGCTGATTTAACTTTCATGCAGATCCAGAAGAGTTAACTGGAAAATGATACTTGGGATTTTCTTGCTCCATAAAGGCAACGTTGGCTGTGTTTTTTTGGATAATAAGATGTAAGGAAGAATTCATGAGTCTAGGAACATTTGAAGCCAACAGAAACAAAAGGGTAGTTTATATGGCGAAATACTTTGAAAAACCAACATTTGAAACTTTTAGCCAAGTAGTTGCATTGAAGTATCTATGAAATTTTGAGGGGTAGGGCAAAAGATACAGATTTTTATTTTCTGTTTTCTTGTTTGTGGTTTTTCCATTCTTCTCCTTTTTATGGCTCACCAGAAAAGAGCCAGATTTCTTATCATGTATGGATATAAAAGATCTTAAACTACATATATTTATTTTTAGGACTCCACCCTTGGGCTTGGATTTTGTGAACAGCTATTTCAGTAAATTTACATCTATATGGGGAAACTAGCAAACTGAATACTGTGCAAATCCACGTTTTAAAAAAAGCAATTGCTATTATAGAAGGTAAATGATATCATAAGAAAGCCAAATAAAAAAAGATTGCATTTTTGTTTGCTACTAAGGGAATGATCAATGCTTCCTGCTGGCTTTTGCACCCTGCAATTGGAGATTCTGGCATGCAAATGGTTTAAATAATGCTAGGTTTTGTGACTGGTTGGCGCTGTATAATACTGGGACTGGAGTGCCTTAAATACACAGAGTGTGGGCCAGTCCCAAAGTCCTTTCTCAGGCAGAACACCCACTGAAATCACATTTAAATGTCGTCAGTGAAAACTTTGCCAAAGAAATCACTATGGATTTGACCCCAAAGTTATTACTACTAAATTTCACATGTAAGCCTTTCATTATTGTATTTTTTAAGAATGGAGTACTCAAATGAATCCTGGAATTCATTATAACTTTTAAGTTTTTACCAGGGTATTGGTGTCCTAAACTACATTTCCACTGGAAAAAAAAATACTTCCTCTTTGTTTTTTCTTCTTTTTTGTTGTTGCTCAAAAAGAGGAGGAAAGATACTCTGTGCCTTAGATTTGTTTTACCTTAAGCAAGCAGTCAAAGGAGGTGCCTATATTAGAAGTTTAGTCTTCCAGCCTCTCCTTGTGCACAGTGGAGAGAGTCATATCCAGAGGGGATATTGCTTAATGTCTTCTGGCTGTGACTACCCCACCCACCCCGTGAGCCCCAGGGGTGATAACAAGGTACAGTGATTAGGAACCCAGAGAGATGTGGTTGGTAGGTGAAGGATCAGCTGTGATTTGTGATATAAGCTGTACGCAATTTGTTTCAAAATTCCTCTTTAGGAGTTACCGTGTTGATTTTTTTTTTTCTTGTCCCCGTGGGTGATGAGGATTAGTGCTAGAGCTGTGTCCTGTGTACAGAAAATCCCATGATGGGGTAGGACCCTTGTGAGGTCTCCAGTCTTTCTTGCTCTCTCATGCACTTTGTGTTTCTGGCTTTGGTCCTTTCCCACAAGCTGCAGGTTTCTTGTTGGATCTCGTTAAGTGTTTTTTGAGTTGTGGTGTGAATGGACGGACTGTATCATCCGCAGACCCTTCAGTCCAGATGTCTGCAGTGCTTGGCTGCTTGTGGCAGGACTGACTGAAGCAGGTTGCCCCTTCCTGGCCTTGGATCCAAAGAGAGGAATTTTCAGCACAAAAATCTGGCTGTTTCCTACTTTATATTGCTGAAACTCCAGTAATACTGCCTTCCCCTGTTTAAAATATTGAAGCAACAACAGCAGAAAGGGTGGGCCGTTAGTGTTTTAAAGCTATTTTAATATGTCTCTACATTTCCAACTGCATTATACAGTATTATATATAAAATATGGTGGATAGAGGTGGTAGGAGCACCTTTAAGTATGCCTTCCATATTTTCATCTGTATTTAGTTATTGCCAGCCTTCAGTCATTCATACAGAACATTTCCAGTGTTTTTTCTTCCTCGGGTTGAAACCTCTTGAAAAGGTTTTTAACAGAAAAACCCCAACTGTTTTTAAAAGAATGCATTACTGAAAATTAGAGAGGTTTGTCAGCTTTATTTAGCCAGTCATTCCTTCAAAGAGTTGTTATACCTTCAAGGAGTAGAGGGAGGAGTTGGAGTGCTTTTTGCAGCCCTGTGGAAATTAACCCAGATTTACCAACCTACCAGAGTTGATGAAAATCGTTACCTGCAGGTGCTCACAAGAGCAGGTTAGGGGCTTGCTGATAAAATCTTTGAATACTCCCACTTCATAAAACATGCTTCAACCTCACCAGCCTCTGTCTGTGCCTGGGGTGATGAATATGATGGGTGGTAGTGAGCACCCGGCTGGGTAGCTCCATGGTTCCCGCTGCCTCTGCTTTGTTGGAGAAAAAGGTAGCTGGGTGTTAAATAAGTCTTCCAAATTCAGTAAAGCTTTATGCCAAGGCATACTTAAGTGAACAATCAAAAAGCAGTTGAAATCACTACTGGTTTACTAGTTGTCATTCATGCAGTTAATTTCTGATGAAGCTGGGAGCAGAATTTATACTCTAGTCAGTGTAACTGACTCAGGAGTGACTATGTTGAGAGATGTGATGCCCAAAGTTTGGGAACAAGATTTGAAAACTAACTTTCTTTCTTCTACTTTCCTTTCCCAGAGATTGCAGGGAAAGGTATTGCTCTAGTATTGCCAGATTTTAGGATTTTACTGGTAATTCGTTATTTTAAAGTCACAACTCTTGGAGTCATGACTTCCATAGAGGGGATGTATCTATCCAATTTATTTAGAAATAGTTAAGCATGAAAATACTACTGGGATATTTTATGAAGGTTGAAATAAAACAAAAACTCAATAATCTAATGCATGTTAAATTTAATCTGTTGAAGAAATCAGGATAACACAGGTTGATGACTTGAGGCTGATGACAGGACTATGGTCAGGTCTGAGTCATTTTACGGGGTGGGAACGAAGTTGCTGCTGGCATGTCAGCAGTGCTCCAGTCAGGGTCTAAAGGCTTTGTGTAGTTTGGGTTCCTCTTGTTCTTTTTGCAGTTATAGAGGCATTGATAGTGCTTTCTTCTCCTTGTCTTAAGCCCTTTAAAAATACTCAGCTTGTTCAGAAGGCACAAAATACTCCTCCTAGTGAGAAGTGGTTTACATCTCTGCTTTGTTGGTCATGATTCCTGAAAGGTATTGGGTGCTTTTCAGAAAGTGAGAATTTATATTTAGGAAGGTCAGATGGAAAGGAAGAGGGAAACAGTTCCTAGCCTCCAATGTTGGCCAAGTTAGCTTAAGATTGCAACAAATAGGTAATTGCTTGCTGAGTATAAATGACTAGGTTGTTTTTACAATCTTTCTGCTAATCTGTGGTGCTAACCATGATAAAGAATGGTGTTTTGTTGCACTTCAAATTTACATTCACATTTCACACCCAGAGGTGAATGTTACTGTGGATGTCCTCGCGACCTGCAGCACTCATGATACACCATTTAGCATTTCAGCCTATTAGAATATTCTGCAAGGATTGTTCCTTAGCACTAAGACTGCCCATCTCAAAGCGTGCTCCCACCAACAAAAATGCCATTAATTAAAATTTATGGGAGTGAAAACGTGCTGAATTTTTCACAAACATATTTAAGAAAAAAAGGTAGAATTTTGGCCTGTATTTCAGGTTTATATTTTGAAGTAAGTTTTTCCCATAATTTTTGTTGCTTTTAATCTATTATGAATGTCCTGAAAAAGATGCAGAATTAAAATACCAGGCTGTTTCCAGTGCATGACATAAGGTACTGAAAAATTATACAAGATGAATGTGCTAGAAAAGGGAAAATAAAGTACTTGGGGAAAAAATATAGGATAATGCAGTATATTCTGAAGCATTTCTTACAGCATGGTATCGTAAAATTTAGATATCCAAGTGTTAGATTTGATGTCTACCACCAAATGTGAGCAATGACCTGTTGATAATGTTGCTAGCTTTATGGAAATCTGAAGCTCGCTTTTCTATTTGCAACTTTTTTTGGCTTTCATTGTTAGCTGCATGGAGAAATTCACTGAAATAATTTTTTTTTTCTGCAAAAAGTTTTCATTCTTATGAAATTTTGATTAGGAAATGAAGAGCCTTTTTTGTGGTTTTTGGTTTTTGTTTTTGTTTTTTTTTTTGTCCTGAAAAGTAGTGCTGTTTGTGGATCTTTCCCTGGGTATTCAGCGTGAGCTGTAACAGAAAATAATGCTGCTGTTGCTTTAAGCCTGCAGTGTTGCTTTATATAGATATGGCCTGGTTTATAGCATTGGTTTAAATACACAATAAGAGAGTTCATCTCCATTTCATAAAAAGGTCTATGACTGATCTCTGCCTGGCTAGGAATGTTTATTTTCTTAAGTTGCTTCACGGCAAAAATGTTCTGAAAATGAGAGTCCCAAGCTGGTGATGGGGCCTCCCTTACATTCTCTGCAGTTCTAATCCCTTCACCACTAGAAAGCTGTGGTTTTGTGATGGACCTTGTGTAGATCAGGCTCAGTTGTGGTATTTCTGTGTCCTTTCCCCATCGGTTGCCCTCTTTTTATGTCTGCTTCACTGAACTGATCTATGAGTACTGGCAGGACCATCAAAAGCCTCAGTAAGATTTAGTTATCAGTCCCAGTCCTTTGCAATAACATAGACTTATTTTCTTTTCTCCATAACTTGTTGATGAAATAACTGAAATAAACAATTTTAGGGAAAAAGAACCTTTTCCACTAGCAGGCATAATGGCAACAGGGAAGAGATTCACAATGGATTGATCCTGGATGCTCTTAAAATGGCATGCTGATGTAGGATCAGCCTGCTTGCTTGACTTCTGCTGATGCCACATATTGATTATGTATTAAGTTGACAGAGGCCAATGGAAAAATCCTTTCTAACTACAAAAGAGGAGTCCTGCAAGTCTGTGCTGTGTCCTGTGTGGTGGCTTGTGCTTTGAAAGTGAAGAAATAATGCCAAGTATGGGAAGAGCCATATACTTCTTCTGTAATGATACGAAGCATGTAATTTAGAATGTGGAAGAGAGAGCTCTGCTCCTCCCTCCCTGCCCTGCCTAGCCTGGCTGTCTGGTCTGTCCCATGTCTGCCTTCCTAAGGTCACTTCCTTTTGACCAGGAGGAGGATTGAGCTGCTTCTGTACACAGAGCTGAGTCACCAACTCTACCTGCCACCTTGCAGGGGACCTTCCTGGGCAAAGAGAGACAGAACAGGAGGATTATTTGCTTGAAAGCACCTGGGGATCAACGATTCTGTCCCTAAACCTGTGGGAAGGAGATGCTTCCCCCTTGGTCACAGGAGAGTAGGCAAGGAGGAGGTCACTGTGGGGATGCTTTCTATTCATGTGTAGAGACCAGAAGGAGATTTTCATGGAAAGAGAAAAGCTAGCCAATCCTTCTTGCTGTTCAGAGCATCAGCAGACAGAATTGTGACCCTAAGGGCAGGTGAAGCATGAGCTTTACGAGACCAAGGGCAGTGAGAGTTGTGGTGCACAGATACAGTCAAGGAAGGCTTACCTATTTTTCAGGGGTAAAAGACTCATGATCAAGCTGTAGGCCAGCCTGCGGCTGGATAAATTTTGATGAGGGCTTAAAAAAGAGTGAGAAATTTTGATTGTCATCCTAGGTGGGACACTGAAACCCCTCACTGGATCGGAGTATACCTGTTTTCAGTTGTGGTATGTATGTAACGCAGTGTGCATTCCTGTGTCTT
Organism: Mesitornis unicolor; assembly: GCF_000695765.1. NCBI lineage: Eukaryota > Metazoa > Chordata > Aves > Mesitornithiformes > Mesitornithidae > Mesitornis > Mesitornis unicolor. Next base: position 26,361 of record NW_010201093.1, read on the forward strand.
CCTTCATTGCTCGCCCAAGCCAACTAATTAATGACTGCACTTCTTTGGCAGGGCTTTGCAAATGCATACTAAACCTTGAGCCTGGCTTTGTTTATTTTGTAAAAATACAATAATTTGAAAAGATTAAATAGATGGCTATGTAATCCAAGGCAAGAGAATGTGAGTCTAGTAAAATAAAATACCTCAGAAGGTTAACACTGAAAGGTTGGGGTTTTTTTGTTGTTGGGTTTTGGTTTTTTTTTTTTTTTAAGTTGAATAGAGGAAAGCAGTTTAATGCAGAACTAATTAATGCACATTTTTCTGTGATGGAGTGATCTCTGTTCAGTCACACCTTCTCCAGAGTAACTCAAGTGGATTAATCAATGATCATCTTTCTAATTAAACTGCTGAGTAGGGAGTTAGAGGCTTTAGATGATGATCATTAGTTTTGTGTAGAATCAGTGAATTAAAGGCAAGTAATGTTAACAAGATGTTCCTTCGTCTCATAGGATCAGTCAAAGGTTAGGAAGAAGGTCAGCACTTTTGTTCATGTGCTGCCTCTGAAATGTAAATTGTCAACAAAATTTAAAAAATACTTTCAAGTGCTTTCAGAAATATATTTGGAAAATAGCAAAAACGATGGGGTAAGAAGTGCCTTGGATCACCCCAGACATACACACCTGCCTGGTGCAGTTCTGCATCTGACAGAGCAGTTAGGGTAGATCCTGAAACTCTGCTTGGGAACGTGGAGTTTCCCCGAAACAAACACCCAGGCACAGGGAAGTGAAGTCCAGCTTTCCTTCTGCAGATGGCTTCTGCCTTCTGGGCAGAGCTGCACGCTGTGGCGCAGCCCTGCCTTTGTGGGAAGGCCAAACGGATGCGGTCGGTCAATGGTCCCTTCCTGAGGGCCTGGGGGCTTACTGATGCTCAGTGTGTCACTGGGTGGCTTGGACTCCAGGGGTTGTGCTGCTGCTTATACTGAATATGTACTGAATGCATGTCACCAGTACATTGGCACACTTAGAGTTGTTCGATGGAGCTGAGAAAGTTGTGGATTCTTTTTTTTTCTGCAGACTCTTCCCAAGTTTCCACAGAGGAAAGGGGAGGGGTGGAAATCCAAGAAATCCACATGCAGCAAACTGATGGACTGTTGCAGAAAGCTACAACAGCTGCCAAAGGCTGTTCACTGGTTGGTTGTTGAACATAGATGGCACAGAAGAATTTTAAATATCTCTCCTGTCTGATGATTGAGAGGTCAAGGTCTGGATGTATATACTATGCATAACTATCCTGGAGAGCTCTTCGCAGTGCACTTTATAGGAGGGTGCTGTACTGTCATTAGTTTGGCTACAAGCATCTAACCCTTCCAGGGGTACCACATGAACAAGTGTTACGACTCTGCTTCCTTCTTGCCAGACCTGTTGAGGTTTGGTAGCATCTCATACCTCCCTTTTGACATAGGAAATATACTACAGCTGAAATGGATGGGGGTGTTTGTAAGCTGTGTTCCTGAATTGCTCAGCATCTGGTCATTGTACACTGGGTTTAACCAGAGGCTGTATTTTGTACTGAAGCTATCTGACAACCTAGCAAAAAAAAACACCCAATAAACAGCAGTTGGTGTTTGCTCCTTGCTTGTGCAGTCGGCACCTACGCTGAATTTGTTCAGCCCTTCTCAGATAGCAATTGAGGAACTACATCTGACTTGAATGTTGCTATTGAGTGTATAATGTAATTCACTCTAACTTTACAGAATTGCTGGAAGAGCCTGTGTACTGCTTTGTACTACTGTCTTTACTTCACTGCCATACTGGGAAGCCATTTACTGATGTTTATTTTTATGTACCCTCCAAAAGTGTGAGCATGAGGTTAATGGCAAAATGAAGTTCTGGAACCATAGCACTTGCTGTCTAATCTGTTCTGTCAAGACATGCACCACTATGCCTACCTGTCTGTCTGCAACTAAATGTCAGAGCCTATGGTAATGTTTTTGCCATGGTTAGTGCATGGGATTTTGTCATTGTTATATACAGGTGACTAGAATCTCAGTCTGGGATGCGTGAGGTTTTTGTGACTTACTTTAGTATAACAGATCTTTGTCTTTTAATTACTGGCTTCTCTTTTTTACCCTTCTCTCTCTTTTATGACGCATGAAGGATTTTTTTCAGATTGATTCCTTCAGAAGTGCTTTGCCCTTGGTAGAAGTTAATTGAGAAACTTTGGCATTAAAAGGCTTGCTCTAGAAAAGGGGAAAGAGGAGTGTTTTAATAACTGGTATAAGATGCCTGTTTCCTCCTAGCTTGCTATAAAAAAACCCAACTTGGATGGGTAAAGCTCTGTATGTACACAGTAACATCCTACCCTTTATTTGGAAACTTACAGTTTTTGCTTATGTTAAGCCTTATTATTCAGGACCGTGTAGATAAGTGGAAACGAGTATGACAGAGCTGGCAGAGCATTGCTGGGAAGTTTGTATTCACCATGGCAAACTCCTTCAGCATTTGCAGGGGAGCATTGTGACCTCCCTGAGAGGTAGCTTGCTGGGAGTGCTGGAAGCACATCAGAGATTTCTGGCCCTCTTCCCTGGCCAGGAAGTTTTCTTCAAACAGAGTGAGATAGCGTCCTTAATAACTCTCCGAGTAAGACCTGACTGGTAGGGAGCTCTTGTATTGCTTTGCCGTAAATTGGTTCTTTTGTATTGAAAGTAGTACACCATCTGCCTGCTATAAATCTTGTGGTCTCATTTCTGCCCATTCTTGCCCAGATTGACATGTTTTAGTTGTACATTTACAAATCTGGGGTGACTGAGTGTGAGTATCATGAGGTCACCACGGCTGTAATTAACTAACAGCCAGCTGCAATTCCCCTACACTTATGGAGCAGCAAAAATCCAGGTTTGCCCATGAGGGCAGAGTTTAACTCTGCATTGTTGAAATTACACATTTACTGACGCAGGTCTTGCATTTAGCATCATACTAGGTCATGCTCCGTGTCTATTAAAGCATCAGTAAATAAACCCTGTCTGTGAAGAGCTAGAAATGCAGTTCCAGCAGGAAAGGGTAAATGCCTCCACAGTGAGCTGGAATATGGGAAGCAAAAAGGCACTTCTCAGTTCAGGGATTTGGCAGTTATGTGGATGAGAGCAGGCTACTGTCCAGTCTTTTGAGTCTTAGTTGCTGGTGTTCAGGAACTGAGTACCATGGTGAAGGAAGTGCTGTGTCTCTTTGAGGAGCAGATCCATGCTGTACCATTGTGTAGGAAAAGTAAGCTTGACAAAAAATACACATCAGGCATTGTAGCAGCACTGTGAACTTTGCAACAGAAGGGATCTGTGACACATGGGTCACAGCGGTGTTATCTGAATGCCATCATCGTGGCATTTGCAGCCCTGCCCTGCAGCTCTTGGCTCTGTGTCTCTTACAGTGATGATGAGGAAGATTTTGGTGGTATTTACTCTAAATGTTCTGTGTAGGTAGGTACACATCCTTCCTCACCAGCAAAGCAAGTCTCTCTTTTGTATTTGGAACTTTACAAGTGGTTTTGTGGTAACAACGAAGTAAAATATTACTTCTTATTACTCACGTTTCCTCCTGGGTGTAACTTGCAGCCTGATACTGCTTTTTGTTTTGCTGTCCCATTGTTAATTTATCCCTTTTGTGGGGTGGTTTTGTGGCTTGTAGTATTTGCTATTTTATCTGCATTTTATTTTAATGGGACAGCCTTTGTTTTTGGTGAAGTCAGTTTGAGACTTTGCTCTAATTCTACTGAGTAATCTTATAAAAAAATACTTCTAGTACTGTGTTGCCTTGTTTGTATGCTTGACAGCTTTGGATGGAGGAGTAACCCCTATTTTCTATTTTACATGTTTACATGTAGCATTTTAATTGAGAATCTGTTATGTTGTATACTGAGTGCATCACCAGGCTTTTCAGTAAGATCTGCCTTTTGAAGCATGAGTACAATAAAATTCCTGTGTTAGTTTTAATTCTGCTATGGTATGTCAGCTTAACTGTTGTAGAAATAAGGATATTTTTGTGACAAGGTGCTGTGTGCCGTGAAGAAGCTGTTAAAAATCAGCTGTGCCAATTTAAACATCACAGAAAATATAGTCTGACACTTTGCAGCATGAGAATGACAGACTTTGTAGAGCATGAAGTTCTCTTTGCCAGCTTTTGGGTGTTCAGTAAGACATGATCTTCAGTGTATTTGCATTGAACAAGAAGAGCAGCTATGTCTTGTGTCTTACCATTTTCGGGTGGTGTGGGCAAAAAAGCAGCTGGTTACTCTGTATTGGTCTGCTTAAAAGCAGTGCTGGCTTTTTGGAGCCTGGCTCAGCTGGTGCAAGAAAACTTCCATGGGAGATCTCTGTAGCTGACACGTGGCTGTTCTGCAGAGGTCTTGGCTGGGTTTTGATATCCTGTCTGGACCTGGAATGCAAGAAGCTTTAAATAAGAATATATGGCAACAGACGCAAAGGTGCTCTGGCATGGATCATAGTCCTGTTGTGGTGCAGGTGCCGCTCATGGTTGGTGACACCACTGTAGAAAAGGGACTGTGGTGCTGGCCCATTTCAAGCCACCTTTCCCGGTTGTGTGGTTCCCAGGTGGAAACCTGGACAGCTTAACAAAAGCTCCTCCTGAAGTACATGTTTGTAATGTGTTGCATTACCGGTTTATTTAGAGAGAAGTTTTTAGCTGCTGCGCATAAGCGGTCTGCCCAGAGCACCCAAGTGAGGTATGAGCGGTGATGTTTCTAGCTGGTTTTTCTGCATGCGAATTGTTGGCTTTGCATGGAAGAGGTTAATGATTTAGCTGGCAGTGGTTCAGAACGAAACTTATCCCTTATGTATCTAGGGATACATGTGTTAACAAAATAGTTTTTGTTTTTCAGATTGCCGGTGCTACGAAAATAGAGGCTTCCAGCAGAAGTCTTCAGCTTGTGAAGCAGCCAGGGCAGTGGTGAGAATATACCCCCACCCATCCTCTGGGCTTTCATCCCAAGATGCAGAGGGAAACAAGGCATGTGGACAGCAAATAAATTATGCAAGGTTTGTTTGTTTTTTATTTTGTTGGTTTGTTTCTTTCTGAATGTATAAATTGGATTATGAAACAGCTATAGGCCGAGGTCCAGATACAACCAGCTTAAAATTGGCTTTAGTCTCTGGGTCTTACTGTTTCATATTGACTGGGTGCCTTTGAAGTTTTGGAGTCAACTAATAGTGAACATCAGCACTGGGGAGAATGTAGCTATCTGAATTGTTTCTTTCAAGGCATTCATCCAACTCTTAATGCCTCTGACTTGAAAATAGGTTATATTTACAAAACTTCAGTCCAGACAAGCGTCCAAATCTGTAAATAGCACAGATGCGTTTTTCTACACTTAAAGAGGGAGAGGGAGGAGTTTAGGCTTTTTCCTGCCCAGCTATTAAGAGTGTTGTGATGTGGTAGATGTCTGTCTATCAAATGAAAGGGAATGGATGAGCTGTTTCTGATGTAGACTGCATCATTCCAGAATTAGACAGAAAATTACCAGCAAAGAGATGCTCTACTCCTGATGTCTCACCGTCCCCAAAGGACAGAGTGATGTTAAAATTTAGTTCAGATGATCATCAGGTGTCTTTATGCTGTAGTCACAAATCTTATGGATGGAGAGAAACGCTTTGGTTGAGGGTTGAAAGACCTGGTGCAACTGAGCTTATGGGAGGGCAGGTTTCTTCCATTCCCTTTAGTTTTGTTATGTGAAATGAAGGGGTTATTTAAAAGATTCTAAAAGACTTGATGTTTTATAAAAGGGGGATGAGAGAGTGTTTATTCAACTTTTCATTATATTTAATTGCTTCAGCATTATTAGCTGTTATTAATTGAAGAAAACCCACATTGTCAATACTATGCTATCTACTACGCCATCTATGCTAGTAGTTAACACAAAATTCACATGTGTCTGGGCTTTGTAGCAGGAATCTGCTGCACAACCCTGACAAAGCCACCTTTTAGGAAATTCAGGCCTATGGGCAATTCTGTACATCACAAAGTCCTTGGGAGCAGGGTTGGACCTGAATATGTCCAGTTCATCCTCATTCCTTGGGAGTTTGCCTGACGTAATCTTAAGCACATCCATTGGCAAGGGCTGCAGTTTCAGAGGGATTCAGTCTTATCCCGTGTAGGGATTCTTGCCTGGCAAAATGCTTTGGGGCAAAATTGTACTGAATATACAAGGGAACTCTCTAAGTTGCAGGTTTGTCTCCAACTAATACACACCAGGCAGGTGACTTAGAGCTGATTGTTGTATGGTATTCAAACTGCTAAAAAAGAAATAATTCCATTTATTTTGTAACCCACTCATCTCTTTTAAAAACAGCATATAATGGAGCATTACTACATTTTGTAATGACTTTAGAGTTCTGTCATTTGAAAACTTAAGGCACCAGTGCCACAAAACTAAATATGCACAAGCTCTGAATTTGCTGTTCTTTGGTTAATAGAGTATTTGACCCATTCTTTTCTAAAACAGACAGGTTATTTTTAATACTAGCTTATACATTCAAGATATGTTATAAAATGGAAATGGATTTGCATGAGTGATCAGTGTTACGTTGAACATGATTACAACAGCCTAGAAGCTCTTCTGAATTTTGGAGTTTTCCCTCCACAAAAGGGTAAAGTAGTACAAACAAACAACCCCAAAATAGTCAACTTCTAACTGATTTTGATAAAAGGACGGCTGTAATGCTGTGCCATTGTGATTGGTACAAGTAGTCTTACTGTTCCAGCATGTTGTGCCATGCTCTATTGCCTCAGGTTAAAAGTGTTTCTGAGAATTTATACGCTGCAGCACTCATTAAAAAAATCTTACATTGTCACATTAGTCAACCTATTGGGAGTGTGGTGGTTTTTTGTTTTTGTTTGATCTTTATTGGTAAAAGGAAGTATTTGGCCTGATTATAAAACTTAATGAAACTAATGTCTGCTAGGGGATTGGGTTCCACAACCGCCAGAGTGTGCTGATGTTTTTTGCCATGTTTTGGGGCTGTGGAGTAGATGCACTATTTATTGCCCTGCAAGTTCTTCAGCTTTTTATTTCAGTATATTTTGTTTCATTTTGATTTCCAAAAAGCAGTGAGAACCCAGAGTAAGTTTGTCAGTGGCAGAAGGTGAGTTTGTGAATGATGTGAAGACATAAAAGAGAAAATTATGACATACAGATTCCTAATGATAAACATACCAAGAACATCCTAAAATTATAAAGCAGTGTGGTGCATTAACTTGCATTTTGGCTAAGGCGTAGCTGCATTTTTGGTCTATCCCTTTAATTCTGCTCTGTTAATTACCTGCTGGCCGGTTCCTGGGGTGGAAGTAGCAGGAGTTGTGCCTGCAGCAGTTTTCTGATGTAGTGGTTTCTATCAGACAGAGCAATGGGACTCCTAAGGTTACTTTGAAACCTGGAATCTCCCGCTGTAGACCATTAGACTGACTTGAACAGGAATCTAATTAAAAAATCCAAGATACTGAATAAAGCACATAAGAGCCATCTGTTCAGTCTTACAACCTGAAATTAGTTGGTGAATTGCAGTAACAAGTTTGATTGTTCTTGCATTTGTGTTGCAGCTGAATTTCGTTACAGCAGCCGGCCTGTACAGACAGAGTTGTGCAGAATCTGTTAGTGTTAATAACCCCTTGGACTTCATTAAGTATTCCAGCAAAGTATGTTCTGGAGATAGAGGTGGCTTAAAACTTAATCTCATGAGGAAGACATTGATACCCTGCAGGCTCTGTGCTGATGTACCAACTTAGAGCGTGTTTGTAAGGGGTACCATGTGCTAGGCACTAAGAAGGTACCTGGTAAGGCGTGCTTCCTCGGGCTCTGCAGGAGCAAGCCCTTCCTGGCTGTCTGGAGTCCCACTGAAAGAAAGCTTGTGGATCATGTCCTTTGCAGGGTTGTGGGCTCTGGTTCCCTGGATCAGAGGACTTTTGGTTTATGTGGCCGAAGAACTTGCCTGCTGCATGTTGCACATAGGCTTCAAAGTGTTGCTTTGCCTTTGGGCACTCCTCAGAAGACACAAGCATGCACACCTGCGCTGTACACCGACTCTCCAGTTGCTCTGGAGAGAGATTTGTTGACATGTGCGAGATGCAGAAGACCTGAGTTAGGAAGAGAGCTGTTTAGCGCAAGATATGGATGTACTGAAGGTGGTAAGAGTGAAGTACCTCTTTGTTTGTGTTCATGCTAGATCTGCAATGGTGGTATAGCCTGAGGAAGACAAGCACCTGATTTTTCAGAAGAGCCTCTTTTGAAGCAAAGCTGATGTATAATTGAGTTAAGTAGGTCACTGTGTGCTTACTGTAATAGCTGTTTAATTATGGCCCAGCATTGTTGGCATGTGCAGTAAGACTGTGGACTCAGATGTTCAATTAATATATGATCATAACTCCATCTGTAGACTCATGCAACAAATTGTTCCTAGCTTAAAGTAATTAAAACCAAGGCTTGATTCTTTATCTCCTTTCCAAGTGAAAGTCTTACTAATGTGGTTGATTGGATGAAAAAATGACAAACAAAAGTGTCTAGACCCAGGGGGAAAAACCCAAAAAATTTATGATAGAATGACTAGGAAACTAAACAAACGTGGGGAGAAGGACATGCACAGTACCTTCCTGTAAACCATGGAACAGAGCAATCTTAAAAAACACTTGCAATAACCTATAATGTCGGTACCAACAGTGTATGTTCAAACTTCATGCGAAACAAGGTAGGGACATGACAGAAAGAAGTCTTATGGTTGTCTGGGCAAGCCCTTGTGACTGAAGTTCAGGTGTAGTCTAGAGGAGGAAAGGTTCAAAACAGGCTGAGGAAGTGGAAGAAAACATCAGTCTGCCGAGGGAAGCCTTGTGACCTGCTATTTAAGCTGTGTGTTCAGGAAACAATTTCTTACTGACAGGAGATAGTGGATAAGCTCAGTAAACTCAGTTACTGATTTCCTAAATAATCAATCTGGTGTATGTGGGTTTTTTTGCAGTGTAACCCTAGAAGGAATATATAAGGCCATAAAGACTTCAGGTTGAGATAATGTTTATATCTCCAAAGCTGGCTAGTTGCAGTTACTGCCTATGCTTATTTTCTAGCCATACATTCATTTCCCTGTTGCTTCTGTGTCCTCTGTCAGAGCCTCATCCTCCACTGCCCCACAGCTTGACTGCATTATCGGCAAGGATCATCAGCCTCACCAATGACGACCTTGAAAAGTTAGGCACGCCTGAAAAAGTTTAATGATGCCACAGGGCAGCTCTCCCAGTTACATATATCCAGTTTGACACTCCTGTAAGCTGGCACTGCTGGCAAAGTACTGAGATGAAAGGAGCAAAGTGGCACCTTTCACCCGTGGAGCTGTTGGGGTGTGCCTTGGGAAGGGGAATGTGTGTCCAGGGCTTGAGCAGAAACAGTGTTGCTCTGTGCATAAGCATAGCAGCAGAAGGAATATTAGTATTTCTTTTTCTCTGAGATGCATTTTAACTGAGTTCACTGTCAGTTAGGGTAGATCATTGTTCTCCTACCTGAGCCCTACCACTGTCACTAAGAGGTGATGGACATCCCTGCTCTAGATTCTGACAGCTGCTGCTTTTTGTCTGCTCAGATGTACTCTCCCGCTGAGGATAAGCTCTCACTTCTGCTCTCTCTTTTCAGTGTCCTGCAAAACCTTAAGGCATAATTTGTCTTCCCTACTGAAATATTGTCTCCTATCCTGGTTTGTCTGAGATTTTAATTTTTTTAAATTATTTTTGTCAAATATTACCTACAGTCTTCAACTGAATTTGCATATGGAGCTAATCTCTTAAAAACCATGTTACACTTTCATATTGGAGAATGACATATTTCAAAATCATTGACTGTATAATGCAGGATAATGTTAAATAGGATAGCAAAGTTATTTTGGAAATAGAAGATCCAGAAAGGAAAATTATGAATAGCTGACATTGAGTATCTTCACTTCAAAACAGAGTCAGTTTTTCTTTTCCACATGCTCATGCCTTGCATAGCCTTTGATGTCTTACAAAAGCGTTGTGGGCAGTATTGAAGAGAAATTTGTGGATTATTTTTTCTCTCTAAAAGACAACATTTAAGAAAGTATTACCTCTACACATTTGCTGTTACAAGCAAACTTAGTGCTTAGTTCAGTCCAAATGTTGCACACATTTGCATGACCTGAAATTTTAATTGCTGTTCTGTCTGGCCTGTTGTTGGCATTTTAAAAATGATTATTGATGAAACTGAACGAAACAGGTGTGCTAAACCTGAGATTTTTATAAACATACTTGTTTGTTGTTTTTTTTTTTTAAGAAAACAGTGTATACTAATTCAGTAGTTCTGGAGTTCAGTGCATTTCCTGAGGAGCTCTAATCTGGTAGAAGATCCTACAATGCTGCAGAATTTAGTTTTCAAGTAGCTGGGCCAGTAAATGTAGCCTCATTTATGAAGGCCTTGCGTGAAAGCTCTGCCTTTTGTACTGTGATACAGTTGCTGTTTAGGTCGTCCAGAAGTGGGTAGTTTGTATATGAGAAACAGCTGTTGTTAGAGGCCAGTATCTTATGAAAGACATTTGGCCTTTAGGTATATTTCGCCCTTTGGACCTACTATTTGATTTCCTTAAATGTTCTTCCTTTGAACTCTCTGCAGTGTATCTGAGGAGGTGATAATATAACGACAAAACTTGCTTTCCTTTGGGATCAAAGTGGAATTTGGATGGAAACCAAACGATGCCACCCCCTTTCCTGCATCGTTGATAAGGGCTTTTGTACACCAATTACTAAGGAACTTCCCTCTAACCTTAAAAAACCTAAACCAACAGAAAAAAAAAAACGAAACCAAAAAAACCCAACAAAAAAACAGTTTTAGGAAGTGCAGTGCTCTGGGTTGTTACTGCACACGAGTCACTACAAATCTGAGTTTTAATGTTGCGGATCTTTTCCCGCACCATTAAAATGCGACTTGTCTAAGAGCTGCTGTGTTGTGTTTTGTTGGGCATGAAACAGTGGAAAGGGCAGGGCATGGTCCAAATCTGTACCGCAGGGTAAGATAAATCAGCTGCTGAAGCACTGAACCTCCAGCTTGTTGGCATAGCAGAGGGAGGAGCAGAAAATGCATGGAAGATCGAAGGCATCAGAAGTGGTGATTAAAGCAATCTTATTTATTGTTTTAGTTTTACATTTCAAAGCTTTTTCTTTATGCTTTTCTGCTTTGTGAGTTGACACAATGGATGAAATTCTGTCCCTATTGAAGTGAGTGGGAAGTTTGCCATCAGCTTTAATGGGACCAAGATTTCACCCACTGTGTTTTAAGATGGTTTCAGTGTTTGTACAGCATGCATGTATTTTATTTCTTGGTTTGTAGGTAATAATGAAAGTGTTAGGTATCTTTTTCAGTTACCTGAAGAAAATTATATGTATTTCTACAATGTGAAGTTTCACCTACTGTAGTTTTGGCAAATTTGGTACTGATTTTCTCAAAAGTTCCTTTTTTTTTTGTGTGTACAGGAAAGGTCTTTTTTACTGTCAGACGTAACTTTCATTTAAGACAAAAATTGACAATATCTTTTGACTTTTAAGTTATACAGTAGTAAAACTAGTCTTATATTTCTTTGCTGCTTAGCTGACATGCTTTAGGTATTTCACCAGCTATGTGACCTGAGTGTACTCAATGGTAAAATTGCACATGAAATCTTTTGTGGAAAGGACTTCTGTCTCCAAAAACAACTAAAAAGGATGTAATGGACATGACTTGGATATTCTCCTGATTGTTGTCATGAAACAGTTCTGCTAATTCCTTTAGTAAGGAAGGAAAAAAGTAGCAAGAGATAACTACATTTACAGTCTGTGTCAGTGTAATCAGCTTATGTAGACCACTGTGTATTTGAATTTATGTAGAATACTTCTGCTCTTTTTTTTTCCTGGAAAATAATAGTATAAAGATGTCTCATATTGATTCTTAGCCTAATACACTGATGTCAGATACCTTTCTTTTATATTTATTGTGTATATATCTGCATATGTCTTTCATATATTTTGATTTCCATTAAAAGACTGTATGAAGAGTGAGTGGGAATAGTAGATTATTGAGTAATAATGAGACAGCAGGCTGAGATATTTTTTCTTTTTCTGGCTATTTTTAACTGGTGAAGTTTACTTAGATGAAAGGCAGCTCTCCATACTGTGCATGCAGTTAAAGCCTCATGAGCTATGTCCTAGCATTCCTCATTAAAATCCATGTTAAGATGTTATTGAGTTCATCTGGCTTCCAGGGCATGGTCTTCTGTGGCACACTGGCAAACCTGACTGAAACATGATTATTTCTTCGCAACTGTTGATATCTTGCTGTAACCTGAATTGCGTGCCTTTGAGGGCAGGGACTGTACTTCCACTCCATCCACTCTGTGTGACGCAGTGGGAGCTTGTGGGAAGGGAACGGATGTTTAGAGCATTAGAACAGGGTAACACATGCTACTGGGATGGTACCCGTGTGGAACTGGAGGTAGTTCATGAGGGAGATGGATGAGGAGAAGAAGAGAAGGGCACAAGGCTTACTGTGAGTTTTCTCCATGTGGCCTTCTTTTCCCCAGCCATTACTTTAGCATTCACCACGCATTAATCTTCAGCTTCCTTGTTTTTACAGCTGCTGCAGGTCCCCCCATCTGTCTGTAGCCACCATAGGTGAACCATGAAAGCACTAAACAGTTAATACCCAATAAAGCATATTTCCAGGTGAAAAATAACCTACTATTCCATAGCATGTTGCCACCTTCATCCTTTTCTGCTCTCAGGACCCAGAAACCATGCTGGGAGAGGGAAGCCTTTTTGATGCTTGCTCATTCCTCACATCAGCAGCATCTGGGTTGTTTCAGGAGCTCAGCAGATTGCTGCACTACAGCTTAGGAAATGATTGTAAGATGTCTGTGTTGTTTTATTTCCTGTGTGTCATTTCCTGTGATATTTCTACAGAATAGCCCTTTCTGTTACTCAGACATAAATCACCTGCGCTATAATGCTGCCATAGAAAATGGAGCAGTATGTTTCACATGCATTGAGACTGTCTACTAAGGCTATTAAATATACTTAATATAGTGATAGATTTCTGGAAAATCAAGAGTGAATTCCTATGGGAGTATTGAAATAACAAATTTGTGGATATTTGTGTCTCATTTTTTGATAAGTCTAAATGTATTTCTGTCTTCTGAAATGCTTTTGGAACTAGTTGCTAATGTACATATCCTCTAGCTTTTACAGGCTGTAATTCCTTTACTGTTGTCTTTGTTCTCCCCAGAATATTTTTCATTTCTTCTTAAAATAATGTGAATTTAGATCAAAGTATTAGCAAATAGCACAGGATTGGCTGTATACTCAGAATCTCAAAATCAGTATTTATCCAGACTATATATAGCTGATTGATTAAAGTGGTTTCAGGTTTTGTGCAAGCCAAGAAGCTATTTATGTGTGCTGGAATAAGAGCCTTAGTGTAGAACAAAGTTTTGATTATTCACAGAAGTTGGAAATGAAAAGATATTTTACTTCCAGGGCTTTTGTAGAATCAGTAAAGGAAGATTTACAGCAAAATCCAGGAGATGAAGGGTGGGTTTCCTAAGTTCTTTGGACTTCGTGGGAGAAAAACGCAGAGAATGATATTGACGTTTGACAATTTTTTAAAAGTATCATATTGCAAAGCCAGAAGTGATCACTGTGATTGTCTAATTTGATTTCCTGTGTAACAGTTTGTATGACCTAAATTTTTTTCTTTCTAAAGAAATTTTAATTCATGTATTTTTGTTTTAAAAAAAGAAAATAGGCTGCAATCCTTGATAGACTGCTTCGTGATTACTGTATTTCTGTAATTCCTCCCCCAAACCTTGCTTTGCCTCTGCAGCTGCTAGTCACTGCTGGAGACTGGTTCTCCTAAGTGGACCCGTGAGCCTGACCCACCATGTCCCCTTTCAGGTTCTTGCAGAATGTGATGAAATAAGCAGTACATGTTGCTTTAGCAACTGCTGCTGTTCTGCGTGTGTTTTAACAGACAATCTACAATGTGAAATCCTTTCCTACTGAATTAAGTGTGCACCCTATAGGAAAAGTTGAAGCAGTAGAGCTTGGGGTAGCTGAGCCTCATCCATCCCGTGGTCACCATTCTGCCTGGAGAAGCCCTCTTGTCTGTGTATCTGTCTCTATTCTCCCTGTGTTTCCCCCTCTTCCCTCTGCCCTCCACTGGGGATAAGGATACCACTTCAGCACAACACTTCTGGGTTTGTAAATGAAAAGCCCCGTTTGTTATGATAATACACCCTGTGTGTATTGCATCTCCCTTAATGAGGAACGGCTGAAGGAGCTGGGTCTCTTTAGTTTGCAGAAGAGGAGACTGAGGGGAGACCTCATTCATGTTTATAAATATTTAAAGGGTGAGTGTCACGAGGATGGAGCCAGGCTCTTCTTGGTGACAAACAATGATAGGACAAGGGGTAATGGACACAAGCTGGAACACAGGAGGTTCCACTTAAATTTGAGAAGAAACTTCTTCTCAGTGAGGGTGACAGAGCACTGGAACAGGCTGCCCAGAGAGGTTGTGGAGTCTCCTTCTCTGGAGACATTCAAAACCCGCCTGGACGCCTTCCTGTGCAACCTCATCTAGGTGTTCCTGCTCCAGCAGGGGGATTGGACTAGATGATCTTTTGAGGTCCCTTCCGATCCCTAACTTTCTGTGATTCTGTGATTCTGTTCTGTAATTGTTTGAACGTGCTTTGCCAGGCGGTAGCAGGTGTCATTCAGCAGTAAACAGCCTGATTTTTGAACTAGTTATGGTAGCAGAGAATTGTAGTAATTTCCCTAGACAAAGTCTTGGCATCACTGAACACTGTGAGGATTTTTACCATCAATGAGATCTGGGTCAGCATTCGTCCACTGCTGTTTTATTTTTTTTTAACTTCTCCCCGTCGTTGGCAAATTTGAGGAAGATTTGCCTTGCTGGAATAGCGATGGCAATTTGACTGTAGTGCTGAGTGTCGCCTCCTACAACAAGCAGTTATGGTTATTGACAGTCCTGGTCAGAGCCATTAATTAAAATGTTGTAAAAATTTAAAACCAGGGTTTTAAAACTGAAAGTATTTGGAAATATAAGTTACAGAGTCACTGCTTCTGTCTAGACTGTGGAAAGAAAAGAGCAAGTGTTACACTGTGAAGTGGTAGCTTTAGTTTTTGGCTAAAAAGTAACAAATATTCCCTATGTCCTGTAGAAAACTGACTTTGTCATGAAGCTCAGTTTTCATTAGAAAAAATAAACTAAGTGCAGAACTGTACTGTTAGCTAGTGGATGATTTTTTCCAAACACTTCTGCAAGGAGTGTATGGAAAATTTATACTATTATTTTTCTCAAAATATAGTCTCAATCTGAAAGGGCTATTTTAAGGCAAATACTGTGTTTAAAAGTTTCAAAGCCATTAGTTGTAAGCTGTGCATTATTTATTTGGAAATAATTGCTTTTGCCTATTTCCTGTAGAAATGAATCCAACCTGCTGACACTTGCTACAACCATTTTTTTGTTTCATTTTGGCACAGTCAGTTACTGGAGGCTTTTAGCACCATTGTAAGGGATAATACGTAATTTCCCTCTTGCATTGCCTTTTTTTTTTTTGCTAATTTGTCTGTATATATAACCTTCCAAAAGTAGATTGTTCTTAGATGTCATTATACTTAGAAAGGTTTCCCTGTCATCTATACAAAGGTTTCCTCACTGAAAATCAAGCTGATTTATTTCTCATGTATCCTTGATGAAGGCTGGCCAAAAGCTGATCCCAAATCTTTAAAACAGCCTTTTATATACTGAAAGAATATTCTGCTTTCCATTTTCTGTTCTCTTTTCTGAAGAGGCTTGTCCTTACTTTCTCATTTCTTCCAATTGCCTCTCTGTCTTTTAAGTAACTGAACAAAGTAGCTCTCTAAAAATTCCAACAATATTGATGACAGATGGAATTACTATCTTTGATCATTTTAATAAAGTATATTTTATTTTTGTTTAAAAAAATGACTTGATTTGTGCCTATATCTTTTGAGTTGTAGTGTCGTTCCTACTTCCTTCAGGCACACCTGAAAAAAAAAAGTACCAAAAGAAAAAAACCCAAACAAACAAAAACCAACAAAACAAAAGCAAAACAAACAAACAAAAACCAACAAAAAACCAGCAACACAAATTATTCCATTTATTTAAGGAAATTGCTTAAGCTAATCTCAAAGCTTGTCACTTTTTTTTCCCTACCTGTTGTCATTGTGATGTTTTCTTCTGTCACTTATTTGTTAGGGCATGCTTTTCAGACAAATTGAAAAATGTGGACTTCATTTTGATTCTCAGTTGCACCAGTGTGAAGGATACAGGATGGAGCTGTTGTTTTGCTGGTAAAGATCAAGAATGAGTCACATGTTCAGAGGAGTCTGTCGCCTACATTCAGCAGTGTAATGAGCAAATACACAGTTGGAATAGTGCTAGCTAAAGAAAAGAAGATGGTAGATGCATGTAATTGCAAATCTTATGATGTGTTTATCTGTTTAATTGGATGATCAGCCTTGTGTTTCTGCACCTGACTTCTACAAACCCAATCTCCTTCCATGCATCTTTGAGAAGGAGAGCTGGGCTCTTGGACCTTGTGCTGCAGTAAAATTCCTATGTGAAAGGCATTCAGACATTTTTGCTTAGATAATGGAGCATTTGGAGATGGGCTGTGCGCTATCAGGTGGGTCAGGGAGCAGCAGTGGTCTGGGGTGGGGTTCCTGTTGGCAGCTGGTGCCAGGGTCTGCCTGGGTCACCAGATAGTGGCCAGGAGCTGTTAGAGCAGCTGCAGGAAAGGGGGTCCCTCCCAGGGTCCTCCCCTGTGACACTGACACCTGATGGAGAGTCCACTGGAGGGGCTGTGCTGGTGGGAAGATAACCCTATCTGGAGGGCAGGGTGCCAAAATACATTTAGAGTTATTTTTTGGGTAAGCCCTCATTAATGCCCTTAGAAAAGGACCTGACAATGGCTTCCTCCCAGGTTCAAGACTTTGAAGTGGCCGGGGAAAGGTCTGGTGGAAGGAGCACGGGCAGGGCAGGGCAGACAGCACTTTGCTCTGCTCGCCTGTGCACTGTGGTTGCACAAGAGTTAGCATCACTCTGGAGTCCCTCTGCTTCTCTCAGCTGTTGGTTAGGCCATGTTTGCTCCTGTTTTCTACATTTTCAGAGCAACAAAAACCCAGCAACACTGACGTCATGGTGCATTTATCCTGGGAAGCTTTGCAGAGGAGGGGAGACAGGTAGCCACAAATAACTTAGTTACAGGGGAAAACAGATCTGTCTGATTTCAGAACATCAGTGCTCTCTCTGTGTAATAAATAGTTAACATTCGCTGCTTCATTTTATTTTCTTTAATAAGCTGCTATAGTGGAAGAAAAAGATAGCTGTTCAAAGGTTATTCAAAACTAGTTTTGACGCCACAGCACAGACGGAATAAAGAAATATAACAGAAGTTGATGCTCCTGCTAGTTGGGGTGGGCAGAGGAACTTGAAGTCCAAGGATGTGAGTGGGAGAAGCCCACATAAACCCACGGGATGATCGCACAGCCATCTGGCTGTTTTGCAGGCAGTGGCTTAGACGTCCTCAGTTCTCCTTATATGAGAGATTTGTAGCATGCAGCTGTAGCAGAAAGTGTTACCTGTATCCTAAGGGTCAGGTGCAAAAGCCAAGTTCATGCAGTGAGATAAGCACATGGGGAGAGGGAGGCAGCTGTGGTGGCTGGGGCATGTGGCAGAGGAGCTCCCCTGCACCAGGAGCTCAGCCCCCATTGCTGTCCATGTTCCTGGGCAGCCAGATTCTAATCAGTGCCTGCAGTGGAAAGCTGCTTGAGGTGGACTAAGCGGGCACAGTCTGACCTGCTCCATCGCCTTATGTGGATGACTGGTTGGGCTTTGGAGACTTATTCTCAGGCTGTGGTTGGAGCTGGAAGCAGGATGTGGAGGAGTGGATGGGGTGGCTGGCAGGGGCCAGAGGAAGCAGCAGTGTGTCAAAAAAGGGGGACCTCTGCAGGAGAGGCAGTGGGGATGGAGAATAGTTGTTCAGCAGATTAAATTGGCAGTGCTGATGTGAAAGTAAAGGAAGATTGGAAGAGGATGTGACGGAGAAGAGTAGCTAGAAAAAAGAATCTAGGAAGAACAGGAAAGAAAATCAATATGTGGTGTACTTTGTGTTTTGTAATTACTTGGTGAGCAAGAAGGCAACTATGAGATTAGTCTGAATGAGAGACAAAGCTCGCACATAATTTGGACAGCTCGACGGCACCCCTTGTTGCTCAGGTTGTGATGTACCTGAACTGCCACATGAGGCTGTGTCCATGAAGATTCTTCTTAGCTCTAGAAATTGTTTGAATTTTCAATTAGGCTTTTCTTTGAAGAGAGGTAACTTTCGTGTGGTAGTGTCCCTACGTGCAGATGTTTCTTATCTCCTTGGAAAAGGAAGTAGGAGAGTTATTTCAAGGCAGACAGGATATCCTTATCTGGTGTTCTCCTTTTTTCAATTACTGCAAGATGTGCTACTTGTCACAGAAGAGGAAAGGCTTGTTTTCAGGAAAAGTAGCAGTTGAAAGTCTTGGTGAGTATGTTAGTGGAGGAAAAAAACTAACCCCGAAACAACCTCGTAGAGTAGCTTGTATCTTTTATTTTCATAGCAGGAGAGAAGGTATGCATATGTTCTGGCTGCAAGATTACTTAAAAGAGAACAGCTAGTATGAGCACCCAGCTATCTCTGGCACTTATTTAAAAGGGGATGAATTGGTCTCTAAATGCCTGTGTCATTCCATTAACTGTAGCAGGAACTTGGATTACTGGTTAATTTACCAAGTTAGCTCAGATCAGAAGAAATGAATCTCGCTCCCCTCTTTGCTCGCTGCTGGAGATGCCCGCTGCAGAAGAGCCGTTCAGCAGGTGTCTGGGTGGTGCCTTGGCAAGGTTTGGGTTGCGTGGCAGAGCCGTGTGCTGTCTCTGACTAGGAGCAAATACCATCTCTTATGCATTGATTGGTTGCTGCACAGATGGAGTCAAAACGGCATTTCGGGCTGAATTCCCCACAGTTGTTTATGACTTGTAGTGGTTTCAGGAAACACTGCAGTATTAGTGTTGCTGGGATTCTTGGATGGTGCCATTTCCGTCACTTTGGGAGCCATTGTTCTGGTGCGTGAAGGGCTGCAGAGTATTTATCTGACCTAGGGATGGCACACACATTTGTTCTAAGGCATACTGCCTTTTTTTTTTTTTATTAAAAAAGGCTTTAATTTTCTTATTATATTTCTTACTTTGCGATCTGTGACTCTGTGCTTCTTACAGGGCTTAACCAGAAGAATTTGCTCAAAACTTTTGGTTAATACAGATTTTATTTTTTTCTTTATGTAAAAGTTTGAAGATTTCCAAGGTGTTGTTTTGCAACGAGTTGTTTTTAACAACCACAGCAGCTTGTTGACAGGTTAGCAGCAAACATAAGCCTGCACAAAGTAGCAATAACCTGATGATTAGAAACTAACCCAGGAGGTTCTTACGTTTGCAGTGAATTCAGAAGAGGAAATATCTCTTTTTCAGATGCAGAAAACTCGTCTAGTATTACTACA
>NW_010201093.1:46002-59080 GCF_000695765.1 Mesitornis unicolor
CAAGTTATTGTCAGGAGTAATACAATTATCAGCATTCACAACGATAGCAAAAGCCTTCCAGCAGCATTCCTGTGAAGTTGTGAATCACAATTTGTTGAGAAGCCTCCTGATAGACTGCATGAACAATGGTAGTTGGAGATGCTTATGATGAATTATAATATGAATGTGAACACAGTGTGAATTTTAGTATGAATTATCTTTGATTTGCAGAATATGTTATGTCTATTGAGCTAATGCTGCGTGTAGAGATGGGGTTCCTTGCTGTATTTGCAAAGAAATGGTCTGTTCATTCATCTGGCTGGCCTTGTTAGACTTGTCTGTTAATCAAACAGTCTTAACAACTCCCCCCCCACCAGTAGATTATACAAATATTCTTTTTAATTTGCCATTGGAAAAGCTGTATGTAATCAACAGTGTAAACCAGTGGTATTTAAGCTAATATTTGAACCCAGGAGCTTCTTCCTGCACAGGCAATGTTTTGAGTTGTTGTGCGTGTGTTTTCCTTTTTTTGTAACTGTGGCTTCTCAAATCATGGTTCATTAAAGTGAAATTAATCTAAAACCAGAATTTGGGTAGTTGTTGTAGGACGCTGTAAGGCCCGAAGTTTTCTCATTCACTTGTACAGAAGTGGTTGTGTTGGAAGGCAGTCTCCATTGCAACTGTGTACTTGAGCGAGTGTGTGGGGAACTGCGTGTTTCTTCTGAATTATTTTGAAGCTTTGACAAGGACATCATGAGTTTGAATAGATGCTGTTTCTTTCTAGGTTTTTTTTCTGTGAAATACTGATCAAAGCAATAGCTTTAACTGTCATAGGGCATACCTGCCTCTCTCTCCTTACCTAGAGAAGGATTAAATGATGTGGTGATGGTGCTCAGAGGCACAATGTGTGGTTGGTATGGGCGGTGAGTCTCCAGCTCTTGGTTTTCAGGGTCTAGCTTGTTTCCAAGGCAGCTCCCATAGCATTTTTGTGCAGGTTGGAGGGAGGCCAGGGTGGGCTGCTGGGTCACCCCCAGGGTGCAGAAGTGCTGGGGGGGTAGTGGGGTGCAGAGGAGCAGTCTTCTATTGTGCCCATGTTGCTTTTAGGCTCAGCCTGGGGAGGTCTGCACTGCAACTACAGCTTCTGCTTTCCTTTCTGAAAAGGCTCTTGGATTTGGGTGTTTGTTTAAAAGTGGATGTGGCCATACTTAGTGTTGAGCTGGTGGCCGGCCATGGCTCTAAGGCCACCTACACATGTGTAGTTGCTTGTGCCCAGGATTGGCCTGAGAACCGTGCTCCTCCTGCTGCGAGGCTGCTCAGAGTTAAACTGCAGAGGAACAGAGAGGAGGAAGGATGGGGAATGACATGAAACATATTTGTTTTAGAGACATGTAAGTTTTGATGAAAACTGGAATTGAACATTTGTATGCAGTTAATTAAGGGGGAGGAGGGGAAGTACAGTTTTGTTCTTACTGGCATAGTTTGTGATGATGCTGTCATAGACTCACACGTCGCCAGAATCAAACAACACATAGCAGGAGGAGAGCAGCCATGTGGTCCCTGAGGGTGTGGATAGCAGTTGAGCGCTTTGGGAGATGCAGGGCTTGGTGCCACCAGGGTCCCAAGGTGCAGACGACCATCTGCCTGTGTGTCCCAGCTGGGTCGTGGAGTCAGACTGTCATATTCTTCTCTGTTCTCTTACTTCATATTCTCTGGCTACTCCTCAGTCCTTCTTCTCTTTCTCAAGTATGTCAGCAATGGTTTTTTTTTTTAGTGAGCGCTATTGTTTGTAGGCAAGGGGCATGATAGTCCTGTCTGCATACCTACCCAAAAGTCATCTCCAGGCAGCGTGTTCTTCTACCCCCACTTCCAGGGCAAATCTCTGAGTCACACTGAGCTATGTGTCCATAATACTCATTGATTAGAACATGGCAACACCTTCACTGCTCAGCACAAGGCTAGGTTGGGCGGGCAGCTTCCCACACCAGCTGGGGAAAAAGGCAATTTCCATCCACCCCTACCCAGCACAGAACATGCTGTTTTCTTGCGTGTATTATTTGCACTTCACAAATATTTCTCCTGCTCCACACCATACAAAACAATACTGTTTTGTTTTCATAGTTTCTTTTCTCTTGGTCAAATGTTTGTGTTTAAGATTTGATTTGTTAAAGCACTTAGGAAAATTAACTCAAGTAGAGCCTGCCTTTTTCGATTGCAAAACAAAACATGAGGCGGTTTGAGTGGAACCAGTGTTTATCTTGCTCACAATTGAAGGCTCAGATAATACTCTGCACATTGTTATTGTTTTCTTTCCTTTTAGTGCTTTTTTGGGTGCATCAAATGCCTTAATATGCAGCAGGCATCATCAAAAGCCTGCCTGACAAACAGCCTAAAACACGGCTTTCAGCAACATTTGCTTGTTCTTAATGACTCTTTAGTAGATCACGTGAGTAATTTCAGGAGCAAGTTTCCAGCAGGTTGTGGATTGCCTCTAGATACCCGTTGTATGTGTTTAAGAACCATCTTTTCTCTGCTTCTTACCTGGTGGCTGGAAATGTGTTTTGCCTCTGGTTAACTCTGCATTCTGGCTTTTAAAAGAGGACATCTGACACTGATAATGTTACCTCCATTATCGTCGCTATTCATTATCTTTCAATAGCACTAGTTGTTCTCTTACAGCACTTTGTGATGGATAACATTACCCATCAGCCCAAACTGCCTTAGAGCAGCACCCCAGTTGCTTCCTTCCTGAAGGCATCTGCAGGAGGAGAGGAACAAAATTCCCTCCTAGGCAGGAAGCAGGAGTCCATGCAGGGTAGGTGTGAAGAGGTTTTGTCCTTGAAAAGACCATGACAGCTTCAAAGCAAAGACTCTGTAGCCTTGTGCTTTCGTGCTCCCCTTTAGGCTTCCTGGGCGTTCCTCAGCCCACCAGGATGGCTTCCATGCTCCTGGGTGATCAAAGGAGGACATGCTGCCTCTGGTAGGAAATTGTTAGCGTGCCTCATTCAACATGACAAAACGAGAATTGCAGTGGGGCAAATCAGTCTGGAAACTTGTCCTGGCTCTAAATGTGGTCCTAGATCTCTGTTGCCTGCAAAATATACGTTGTCCTTTTCTTTCCCTTTTTTCTTTTCAAAGTGACAGACTGTATTTTTTTTATTCCATCAATGTATTTCACTCTGTGGAAAAATTGAGATCTCTAGTTTTTGGGATTTTTTTTTTTCTCACTTAAGAATTCAGCAGAACAGGGATTTTGGTGACACCAGTTATGACAGAACTGAATCAAGCTGTGTGTTTACCTGTCCACCACCTGCAGAGGTTTCTGGGCTCAGTCCCTGTTGCAGGCTAGATAGCGATGTCATCATGAATGATATATAAATATCCCCAGGATGTAGGTTTGATTAGGGGGCCTGCAGGGACCCACTGCCTTGGGTCCCTGCCAGCTGCTGAGGCAACAGCCGGCAGCATTGGCGGGTCCCTGAGTGAAGTGCCTGTGTCCTCTGCTGCTGCGATCACAGGACTTTGCCTCTGGAATGAACCTGGAGAAAGGGCAAACCACCCGGGGCAGGTCAGGTCAAACCCTTTAAAACTTGGGGGGCAGGCTGGGCTGTAAAATCTAGTTAATAAACACTGTTTTACTGGCAGAACAACATGTGAGACCTTTAAAAAACTTCTTTATTTGCTATCCTAATTGTAGTACAAGTCAGCATCACCTTTTTGGCTTTTATTTTCTTCTCTTTCATCCTCAGATTATTCCTACAAAGAAAGAGGAAACAATTCTGACAGTCATTTATCGAAGGTAGCTAATAAAACAATGGAAGGATGTAGGCTGAGGCATAAATGGGATATTGTGACAGATGTAGATGATTATTAACCAGCTGATATTTCCGCAAAGGCTTCTAATCATAAACACAGCATGGAGTGAATCTTGGTGTATTAGTAGCTAAAGTTTTATGGAAAATCTGAGTGTGAGCTTTTTCTTTAACATCCCATTTCCTGCTTTAATTGATAGAGTATGAAGCTTTTATACAAATAATTTGGAAAATATTATTTTGCATCTCTGACATTAAATACATGGCACAGGCCAGGAACAACATGTTGCGGAAGGATTTCTTGAAAAGGACTCCTATGGTGATGCTTTTTTAGAGATGTAGCTAGTGACAAATGCTAAACTCAGTGATATAATAAAGCCAAGAGGCTGTGGTAAAGGAATATCTATTTGAGTCCATGCAACCTATGTTTTAACGTGACTTTGCAAGAAAGAGGAAGGTATTATCAGAGAGAGATCATTAAGCTGTAAAACTTGTGGGCCATGCTTCCAATTTTTCCCTGGCTTTCTATCAAATATCCTCTTATTTAATTTTAGTCTCATATTGTCCTGCATTATGTTTTGGGAAATATAATGCTAGGTTTGTACAGTAATCACTGGGTTAGAGTTGAAGTATTTTAAACATACACCTTTCTTTCTGAGGCTCAGATACAGCTTTGGCCTATGAATCTCCTTTTCTGAATTTCTGAGAGGGAGGAATAAAAAAGTTAGAGAAATTACCCAAACAGAGTGATAAAAGCTCTATTTAACATCTTACAACATAGCTCTGCGAATATTATTTTGAGTCCTGATACTATTTTACAAGCATAAACAATATGCCTTACAACAGCTGGTATTTTTGATGTGTAGAGTGGTTGCTTGCTGCGGGGATAAAACGGAGCAGAAAATGTTAAGTAAGGGAAATATGATTGTGCTTCTATAATACATTTAAAAGACAATATGAGTGCCAATGCATGTGTTGTTTTAATAATATTTTATATTCTACCAGTATCAACAGTATGTCAGTATTCTACCAATATTTCAGACATTTTGTGACAGGAAGAGCCCCATCTTAAAATCTGAAAATAAGGGAAAATAGCATAAGTTTAATCGAAAGACATGGACAGGAACTAGTTTCTCCAGTGGTTACCCCCAACACTCCAGAAACCTGGTGTAAAGTGTAAAGCCAAAGGGGACCAGCAGCATCAAACTCGCAGCTGTTCCTCTCTCTGCAGCATCCTCAGAAACACCGACGGGTCTGCAGCAAAACAGGGCTTGCTTTCGTGGCACTGACTGCGCGTGGTCTCTCCTAGCTTTGGATCATGTTTTCTGGTGGCTAATTAAAAGAAACTTTATTATTCTTGATCTTAATTATTCTCTCTTCCCCATCCTACCATTCCTCCAAGCTGCTGCTCTGCTGAAGATATCTGCTTAAACTAAACAGTCTGTGCTGAGTGAAATCATTCAATTATTGGTGCTATTTGGTCTTTCCTTTGAATAAACAGACCCTTCCTGACGGCAGGGCAGTTCCTCAGGAATTCCTTTATGGTGAATTATGCAGGGCAGTGATGAATAACTGAGGGCAAAGGACACTCTGAGCAGCGAACCAAATTGATTACCTAAGTCCTCCACTAACTTCTTTAGGGCAATTTTGGATGGGCCTGATATCCCTCAAGGCATAGGTGGAGCCTAATCTCACCCCAGGGGCCTGCCCTTGTTCATGTTTTATGCTGTGTTATCTGCCATGCCTGCGTGCAGCTTTAGAGGACTAGAGCTGTGTGATGAGTTAAGGGTTTGTGTCTTGGCACAGTCATGCTCGTGGACCCCCGGTGCACATGGGATG
This sequence comes from Mesitornis unicolor, assembly GCF_000695765.1. Taxonomy (NCBI): domain Eukaryota; kingdom Metazoa; phylum Chordata; class Aves; order Mesitornithiformes; family Mesitornithidae; genus Mesitornis; species Mesitornis unicolor. The sequence goes on from NW_010201093.1 coordinate 51,630, forward strand.
GTGGTGACAGAATGTCACTGTGGCATGCCAGGTAGCCCTGTGTCATCTGTGAGTGTGCCCCTGCCAGAAAGCCAACCCTGCTGACGGTTCACTGTGGTGGCTTTTTCTCTCGGCGTGTCTGAGAAAGCTCCAGCAGGCATAGGCTTTGCCATGTGGCCATTTGCTATCTAGGCACCCAAAGGGTCCAGGAGCATCAAGTCCAGCCTGCCCATGCCCCTGCTCACTAACGCGCCCCAGCGCAGAGTGTGCACCTACCAGGGAAACACAGTAATACAGTTTCACCATCCTGTCGTGCTTTGAGGAGAGGTTAAAGCAGTTGTCAAGAAGCCTAGAAAGACCCTTTACCAATGTTTTCTGTCTACAGAAAACCTGTGATCTGCCATATCTTGTTATAGGAGAGAACAAAGCATCATGGCATGGACTGTTTTTCAGTGCACTTGATTTGGTAGCAGCCTAATGTGCTCCCTACCGTCTTGAGAGACTTGCTGTTCCCAGCAGTCCTTTCTTTTATTTTTTTCTCTAACCAGTTCTGGCTACTGAGGCTATCACTGTAACAGAAAGAGCATCAAGCCAGTCTAGGAGTGTGGAGCATGATCTCCCCACTGTGTCCTGTACAAAACTAATGTGCTGTCTGATCACTATCTTGAAAAGATAAGTGAATCAAAGGTTGTTTATTATACACTTTTTTTTTCTTCCACTGTCCTTTCATGTCTTCTGAATGGTCTTCTCAAGATTCATTTATAATATTACCCACTGTTACCCATCTGGTTAGGTCTGAAGATTTAACATTGAGCGCTGCTCCCTGGTGAACACGTTGGGGACATGATCAAAGAAAGAGTGAGGAAACGGGATGTGGGACTTGGGATGAGAACAGGAGAGAACAATTATTTCAGCCATTCGTGTTTGCACTGCCAGCTCACTGTGCTGATATGAAGCTACTTCAGCATTGTCAGGTATTTTCAGAGTTAGGTTGATGATGAAATATGCTGCTTCTCATGGAAACTATACAGACTTACTGTGAAATAATCTTTGAAATGGATTTAGGAGCATCCCCACTGTTGCTTTCCCGAGAGCATGAGCTTGGATGGGAAAGTCTTGGTTCCTGTGCTACTACAGCAGAGTGGCACTGGAAGTGGCAGTGGTCAGGTTGGGGAGGGTTCCAGGCAGTGCTGTAGCAGACCCTAGGCACTTGTTCCTTACTTTTTCTCTGAAAAAAGAAAATTCAAAAGGTGCTAAGCTTTGAGGGTAACTTTATCTCACAGGCTTGAATCAAATTTGCACCTCAGGTGCTTGTATAGCACAGAAATTAATGCCTGCTGGGGAATAATTTTGATATCTGATTTATTTATTATTTATTTTTATTTTTTTACTTTAAATGGAGTGTTCCAGTGGGAGATAGGAGGAATAGCAGATAGATGGTACACAGGACAGCAGTTAAAGTTTCTCTGTTCCTAAGCTCACCAGTGGCAGATTGGCATGCACAGTTTAGATTTATTCTTTATTTCCAGCTTCTTGCAAGTAATTGCTACTTCCAGTGGCAAGTCTCAAGATACTATCAAATTCCTGAAAGAGTAACGTTTTTTTCTTGGAGGAAAGAGAAAGGGAAAGCATTCTGAGAAGCTATATTTTATTATCTTGTGTATACAGAACGGAAGTGAGTTCTGATACTGGCCTCTTCCTTCTACTGGGATTCAGTTCTCATCCTCTGTAAAAATATTTTCTGGGGCAATATGCTTTCCTCCACTAAATATTTGTCTACCTCCGTCTTAATCAGAATTAAACAAGGAATTACCCTGCTATAGATGGCACATATTTATCTTGGGATTTGTGTTTCTTGTTCATTCAAATTGAGCAGAAATGGTAGATGATGTGTGGAGAGATGGGTAAAGGGGAAATGCTGGGTGGGAAACAAAGTTCATAGACTGTCCAGATCCATTTTTTTTCTTTTCATGACGTTATACAGAAATTCAGTCTGATGTAGATTCACAGGTTGCCTGGTACAGAGGTCACACATGGAAGAGTTTGTCACATGCTGAATTTTGTGTTGAGTTTCTGTCCTTAGGGCTATTAGTTGGAGAAGCTTATAGGAGCATGGGAAGCTTGGCTGGGCTCTGGCCAAGGAATTGCAGCTGGTCTCCTAATTACAAAAAGGGAAAATGATATACAGGACTGTGGGGATCTGTCAGACACAGATTTATTGGGGAGGATGGAGAGGCACTTAAAGCTATCGCCTCCTTTTTAGTACCCCCTTCTCTCAGTACCCCCTCCTCATACAGTACACATGCTTTTACAGCTATGTGAAAGTCATCATCTGGAGCACCCTTATTGTCTCCCTTCTCCCTGGTTCCTTCCTAGTTTGCAGCTCCTCCAGGTTCCAGCTAATGGCAGTATAATGCAGGAAATAACGTGTAAAATAATTATATCCATATGAAAATAAGGGATTCTGGAGTTTAGGACTGCTAAGTGATAGTCTGACCACCGTTGCCGTCTCCTGTGCCTCCCTACATCAGTAGGGAGGAACACATCAGAACTGCTACTGATGAAAACAAGAGAAGAACTCACATGTGCTGGCTGCTGCAGCGCCAGATAATTGGAATAGTTACAAAGAATGATTTTTTTTAAAAAAAGTTTATAAAAGTGAAATTTGTTGATTTATACTGGTTTCTGCAAAAATTGGGTCTCCAAACAAGTTCTTGGGACAGTGCCTGGGAGGGAGGAGGGAGTCCTTCTCTTGACGGACTTGCATGTGAGTTACCTCATGATTTTTTTATTATGGGAAAAAGAAAGGGGAGGGAGTTGACAAGGAAAGTGGGCAAAAATACGCTTGTCGTTCATTTGTGCAGTTTCAGGCTTTAGCTTATGTCTCTCGGCCTTCTTGTTGCCTTTGTCTTCTGCACACAGCCCAACCCTCTCACAGGGACTGCAGGCAGAGCTGCACAGTGAGGGCACAAGTTTTGTGCTATTTATCTAATACTCTCGCAACTTTGAGGATATAGTTTATCCCAAGCTAATCTGAAGAAAATTCATAGGAGGGAGTGAAATCCTGTCTCTGGAGAAAGCAACCTCATGCTATTTTCGCTCTAGCTGGGATTTCATCTTTAGGAATGGGAAAGAAAATTCATCAAAAATGAAGTGCTTTTCAAAGGGAGTATGAATCAGTTAAGCCTTAAGCACTAGTTCAAGAGACAGGACCTCAGTAGGATAAAGATGTATTAAAAGTTAAACTTGTGCTTAAAATGCTTTTCTAAGGTTTTTTTACAAGTGGAAACTCTGAGTGCTCCAGTTGTGTGCTCTGGCTGCAGTATTCTGGAGTGTATGCGCCACCCTAACATATGTTTTTCAAAGCCAAGGGAACTATTCCATATTGTGTCATTCTTCATTTCATGACACTGTTGATGCAAACCAGGACAGGAAGCTGGCTGGGATCATGATATATCACTTCTATTTCTTTTCTTTCTCTCTTTCTTTTTGTCTCTTCTCCTTGCTTTCTGGGGCGGGGGAGGGAATTAAAAAAGAAAGGACAGACTTTGAAATCTAAGTGGATAAATGCTTCCCTTTTGAGAGAAACTTTGCACATTTTCTCTAGTCTTCTGTACAATGTGACTCTTGATGACAAAAAAAAAAAGTAGAAATTAAAAACGATGTTAAAAATTGTTTTATAGCTCCTGTTTCCTTTTTGACCTTGCTGCTTGACTGTGATTAAAAGGAGATGACCAAGAGATCTCAAGAGCTGCAGCTTCCTGAGATTGTCTGTCATAGGGATGAAGAGCAAAATAATAGCTTTCTGTCATTAAGTATGTGCCAGTATTTTTTAAAGTGTCCTTAAAAGACTTTTCTTTGGACATAATTGAGTGGATTCAAGGACCCAAGAGGCAAGACCAACAAACAGATATCGGTCCTTAAACTATTTTTTTAAAATGAAAGTCAGCAGTTGATCTCAGTAACATTTCCTGTGTAAAATACTGGCATGCCTTTTGGTGCTGGTTTCCTATTCAGGTTGTTTACATTAAGAAGCTGAGTGACCTAAAGAATTAAGCATTTGTTTGAGGAATCATTGTTCCTTTACGGTGAATATGTAAAGTCTCTCCTTCAGCAAGCAGCTGGAATCAAGGAGGCAGTAGGATCGATCTTCTGCTTTTCCTTAACACCCCAGTCCTCTTCTCAACTATTGTTTTACTTGTCTTGATTTGTCTCAGGGTCAGGACAAAAGTGTTTCCCTCAACAACCTTGAATTTCTGCAGTCTTCTCCATCTGATGGTTTGATATTTTGGATGAGATGTGCTCATCTTCCCAGTCAATGCAGAGCCCGGCTGCTTACTGGCCTTGCTTACTGTCACTGTTTGCAGTCGTTGCTGCTCAAATGCTTTGCTCCAAAAGCTATATGGGAATGAAGAGGAGCTGTTTTATTCAGCAGTTTTTACTTGGATTAACAATATTTTCATTTGCTTAGACTCCAGTGAGATTGTGGTCATGTAAATGCTGGTGCCCATGCTTCATTGTAAGTGAAGTTGGTGCCTAGGGTATCAAGATGGAGCCCTTTAATGTTCTTTTCTCTGCTGCTGAGGTATCTCATCTATAGTTGAGTAGTTAGCTGCACACTGAAAATGTTTCTTTTCATCTAGAAAGTGACTCATGCAGTTAAATTGCAAGTAGCAGCACCACATATTCATCACTTTGCTGGTTATATGAATGGGCATAAAGAGACTGTACCCTGTCCATGGAGGGTGGTGTGTGACCTTTCCTTCCCTTTTCAAAATTTTGTTTGTTCTGTTCTCAAAAAATGACAGCAACAAGCATTAGTCTTCTTTTCAGGTGGATATAAGATGCGTCAAAGTAAAGTGCTGTTGCATCTAACTGTCATCTGAAGGAAATAGCCTTGAAAAAGGAGGGGTTTGGGAGGTTTCTTGCCTCCTCATGCAGTGCCCCCAGCCGAGTGCAGCTATTGTATGAGCATGAAGCAATAAATGGCATATTGTCTGATTCTTATTATGCAATTGTGTTACCTTCATGTGTGGCCTGGGGAGGGAAGTGGGAAGAGAGAGCAGAGCAAACCAGCCCGCTTACCTCCCTGGTGGTAAACCAGAGTTTTAAATGTGAGCTGATCTGAGATAGCAGAAAACCAGACCAGTCTGGTGTCTCTGACTGAAGCCTTTAGCCATGGTCAAATCCTGTATATGCGTGGAAACCGGGCTTTGTCAGCTAAAGGTCACCCATGTATGGTAGAAGGGAGTGTTTGCTCAGCCATTAGAGCCACAGCGATGACCAGCATTTTCTTCTGACTTTTGCTTTTTAATTCAAATGAATAAATAACAGTTTTATCACATTTTCTTCTCTTTTTGTTATTCATTGCTGAAGTTGTCCTTATAAAAGTCCACATAAGAAGAAAAATGTGACTTTTAGGATAGAAACAATTCTTAAAATCAGGGCGGGCTTGATGGTTTGAGTGGCTATTTTGGTTATTGAGTAGATAATCCCAAATTGCTAAATTTATTGGGTTGGTCAAAATGTAATTGTGCTTTTTTTTTTATATAAATGGATATACATGTCTCAAAAGGTAACTAACTTCATTTTAAACCTCAAATTCGTTACATAACTTGACAGCTGACAGTTCACGCTTGTTTTAGAAAAAGATTGTGCACGATTTTGTTAACAATTACTTACTTAGTTTGGAAAATCAAAAGGAACATTGTCATCATATTTTGCTGTATTACTTCAGGAAAGGAAAAAATCTGTGCAAGCTCATAAACAGTTATGTGATGTGTATGCTGAAGATGCCTTAAAACTATGGCAGTGTCAGAATTGGTTTGCTAAATTTTGGTCTGCAGATTTTGATGTTAAAGATGCTCCATGCTCAGGAAGGCCAATCAAAGTTGATAATCATAAAGTAAAGGGATTTATCAACTCCAGTCAGTGTTTAACAACATGAGAGATTGCTGATAATCTTAACATATCAAAACCAAGCATTGAAAACCATTTAACACAACTTGGGTATGTAAGGAAGCTTGATATTTCGGTACCACATAAGCTCAAATAAATTAATCTCACTAAGTGCATTGACCTGAGAGATTCTCTCTTGAAATGCGAAGAAAATGATCCATTTTTTAATTGTATGATAACAAGTGATTACAAGTAGATCATCTACGACAACAACGATGAATGAAAAAGATCGTGGAGCGAGTGTGATGAACCAGCTCAAAGCACTTCTAAAGCAGATATTCACCAAACGAAAGTTATGCTGTCAGTCTGGTGGGATTTCTAAAGGTGTTGTGTATTTTGCGTTGCTTCCAAGCAACCAAACTAATAATTTGGATAGGTATTGTTGTCAACTGGATAAATTGAATGATGCCATCAAACAGAAGCTTCCAGAATAACCAGCTTGGTGATTTGCAAAGGTGGTGTGTTTCTCCATGGTAACATTAGACCACATATAAGTTTGGTCACTTGTCAAAAATCATTGTAGCTTGGATGGGATGTGCTACCACATCCACCATATATGCCAGAACTGGCATCATCAGACTACCATTTGTTATGTTCTTTATAAAATGCCTTGATTGGTAAAACCTTCACTGCTGATGAGGATATCAAATCATTCTTGGAACTGTTTTTTGCTGAAAAAGAACAGAACATTGAGCACAGAATCATGAAGTTGCCTGAAAGATGGCAAAAGGTAATTGAACAAGATGGACAATATATTGTATAATACAGGTTTTTTTATTTCTCACTAAAAATTTGCTTTTCATTTACCCAGAAAAAACCACTATTACTTTTTGGCCCACCCAATATTTTGCACTCCCACCTCCACACTCTACAGGTACTCAGTGAAAACTTTATGAGCACTGCACAGGCTGTGAACTCAGCCCAGATCTTGACATCAGTTTTATGGACTGATGATTGACCTGTGTTACTGTAGGTGTGGGTTTCCTCTTCTGTCTGCTGCTGATGTAACTAAAACTTCCACAGATGTGGCTTTGAAAAAAAAAAAAGCAACCCCAAAACCCAGAGACGTGCACTTAAGGTACAGCTTCAATGAGAAAGCAAAATGGCGAACTTCCCTCTCAATGGCTAAAGAAGGCAGTATGTATGTTATATACCCTATAGAGTAGTGACTTGCGGCTCTGAAGAACTACTTATCTTGAATGCTTAAAGCAGGGAAAAGCAAAGTAGATGCCACCTATTGAACTATCAGAGAAAGAAGAGCCGTGCTAGTAATTTTAATTCTTGGTTAGGCAAGTAGGATTAGCTATGGTGGATTAAAATGAGCAGATCTGAATTTTACTTTAATATAGGTAGGAGCTCAGACCATATGTCTTTGGGGAACCCCATCTGGTTTCAGGCATTTTTAGTGGGGAAAATGGGACAATTTTGATACTTTTGTCATCTGTTGTGGGTTTTTTTGGGGTGAGGGGGGAGTTGCACAGTTTCAATTTGTTCCGTTCATGAAGTTCCTGCTG
>NW_010201093.1:59102-62716 GCF_000695765.1 Mesitornis unicolor
TAAGTGAAATGTTTTGGGTTTGTTTTCCCATTTATCAGCTTTGAACTGTTTTTTTCTAAGGGACAGAAACTGCTTGAAAACTGAATGCTCTAACAAAAAAAAAAAAGAGACCTAAAAGTGCATAATTTCATGTAGCCTTCATAATCTTCAGAAAAATCTGGCATGACCATTTTTTTAGAAGGAAATAGACTTTTTTTTTCTTTCCCCCAATGTTCCCTCACTGACTTACACAAATCTTTCACGTGCTGTTGAAATACAGGTTTCTTGATTCCCTTGTTTTCTAGGGTGCTCACAGGGTTGATCTCCAGCTGATGATGCAGAGAAGCAGATGAAACTGCATGAAATAGGTGAATTAAACACAGTGAAACAGCCTGGTTGTCCTTCTCTGCAGCATTTGTTTCTCTGATTCACAATAATTGCAGTGATTTAATTGGAGTTATTCTTGATGTAAAGATGCCAGTCGGGCATAGTTTTGGTGGTTTTCTGTCATGCAGGTGGACTTGTAGGTGTTACCAATCAAATTGCTTTAAAATACCACGGAAGTGTAATTTTTTTTTTCTTTTGAAGAAAAACCTAATATCCATTTAAAAGAAAAATCTGGCATATGGCCTCATGGTTTAGTGTCAGCCAAATGTGAATTCATGAGGTTTTGCAAGGAAGGGGTTCATCTTTTTGCTATCTTAACCCCTAGTTCTGCTATTGACCTGAAGCTTGCTGGGTAAAGTTACTGTTTCATCTCTCACTTCATTTGGATCCTAAGTGACTACATCACCTCATAGAGTAAAAAAAAAATTAATAGAAAACAGAAAAATTCATACCAAGCAAGACGTGTATTGTAAGGGAAAGTGAAAGGAACTGGTGCTTCTGATCTGCAGGGAGGAGAGAGGAAAAAGTAGTACAATGGCTGAACAGCACAAGCCAAGTACAGGAAGAAGGTTGCTGTTTATGGTCTTCCTAGGAGTAGCTACATAAAGCTTGGTGTAGTATGAGAAATGCAATAATCCAGAAAGAAAAGAGAAATCAATGGTTCTAAATATAGGTATGTGCATAGCAGAAGAGCCCCACAACGCTTTTCTCCAGGGAAATTGTATTTCTTGGTTAGTAAATGGTACTTGTGAGGTTGCCAGAAATTCTGTTTCCCAGATTAATAACATGATATGGTTTTCTTTGTCCATGTGGTACAGTTGCCAGAAATACCATCCTCTGAGTCAGTGCTCTGAACTTAGGTATTTATTTAACCCTGCTTCCAGTATTTTAAAAGGACTACTTTCCCCACTGATAGTACATGAGACAAGCTTGATTATAGCTGTTTATTTTCTCAACCAATAAGAACAAATGGCAGAAGGCAAGATCAGATCTGCTGTTTCCACTCTGTTCTTGGGGAAAGAAAACAAAAATTATTTAAATAGAGAATATGTCTCAAGAACCTTCCATCTTGTGCATTCATTTATGTTGGTACAAAGCAAGAGGAAAGTGCTATGTACAGTAACTGCTACAAAGTATGTAACTAGGGTTAATCTGGTTTATTAAAAGTGTTGTACTGTTGCCACACTATAAGTGTAGTTTCACTCAGTTCTTCAGATGCCAGAGGGCCTAACACCCATCCCCACTGGAGAGGACTTGTTGCCTGTCAGGGATGTTGAGCACTGACAGTTTTTCTTAACCTTGCAAATACAGACTACCGCACTAAAAATAAGATGCTCTGCATATGTTTGGGTGTGTGTATGTGTTCATTTATCCATTTCATAGTTTTAAATCTTAGTATTTTGTTGTTGAAAAACAGTAAATCACCAGATGTTGCAGATTCTTACATGGACTTTGTTTTTTCCGAAGTTTCACATTTCAAGAAAAGCGTTTTATTAAACACATGATTTTTGAAAAGTTTCAAGCACCTCTAATTACTAAAAGTACTGATTTGTCCACATTAACCTCTTGCACTGGAACACTTTGAAAATGTAGGGCTGAAAAGCAATCTAGACAGAGATCCAGACATTCCTAGTTTTTGAATATTGTTCAAAATGCAGGTCCAGACATGAATCTTGCATTGGAAGGTTGACCAATTTTTATATCACTGGGGGATATTTAACAAGGTTTGATTTGACCTGGAAGGTAGTGACTGCCTAATATTTCTGGCAAATAGAGAGGAGTTAAGGATTTCCGGGAGATGGCCCTGAGGTCATCTTGCATTTCCCAAATACAGCCTGCAAGAAGAGGTTACAGACTTTCTCATACATTGCAAAACTAATGTCAGCATTGATAATTTAGAATGTAGTGAGTGTTAGATGAGCAGTGTGTTTGTTTTCTGTATTTAGCACAGTTAAACAAGGTGATAGTTTGCTTTATGTAGAGGTAACCTTTTCTTGATTTTTTAAAAATTTATTTATTTTTACTTCGTTGTCTTAAATTTGTGGAAAAATGAAGATTAATAATCTGAATTTAAGCCAAGACAAGGGATATCTTTTAATATGTTGGCTCAGTGTACTTTGCTCGCCCAGCATAAAGTCAAGAATACAATACCTAAAGTTAGGCATATTTTTAAAGGCCATACTGAAATGAAAAACAGATCTGTGTGACTTCATCCTCTGGGTACTTTCACTGCTGTTGGCCTGATCCAAAGGCCACAGAAGTCAATGGGAGCCTTTTGGTTATCTGTGGTTGGCTTGGACTGGACTCTGTCTTAGTAATGCCATTATGTCAGCAATAATGGTTCAGGAAGCTTGAAAGCAGCTTGATAAGGTGGGAGAGAGCAGGCAGGACTCAGAAATCGCTGCTTTGGAGTAGACTGTTCATGTGGGCCTGAGTGTTGTTTAGTATGAGTAGAGAACTTCAGAAATACAGATCTGCTTCTGCAAATTGCTTAGGTATACTGAAGTCAAAGAGTGTCCAAACATTGCTTTGTGGGTTGCCTTTACTGCATATAGAATTAATGTTTCATTGTATATGGAAAAATGGTACAGAATTCCACTCAGGGCTTCATGGAAAAAGTAAACCAACAGGAATGTTAATTGTAACTCCCTTCTCAGATGCTAGGAAAGAGGCCTTGAGGCTGCCATACCCTAACAAGATCTCCTGCTCAGGTCAAGAATACTTCTTTTTTTCTTTCCTCATCAGAGCTTTCTTTCTCAGGCAAGGAGAAAGGAACTCACATTAGTTGAGAGAAAATAGGAAACAGAAAATGCTGATGCTCTGCATGTTAGTTCACATGAAACTCTGGGATTCGTGTGGGGAAAGGCTTGTGTCTTTTCTGCAGTCTTCATGGTTGCAGGGAAGAGCCCCTTGAAGATGGATGGAAGCAGGGTTGACCGTGTCTGGTTGGCTCTGCGCTGGGGGGAGTGCAGCAGGCGGGAGGGGGTACAAGTGGGGCTGGGCTGGGACCAGGACATGCAGAATTTCACAGTGACCCAGACATTATGAACTTCTGCACATTGGGGTATTAAGGATTACATCCGTAAGTGGCTTAGCTTCACAGGTAGTCAGTATGGGCAAAGAGGACCTCGGAACCCTCTGATCCCTGATTCCCTTTTGTCCTTGAGCTGGAAACTAAAGCCAGGCTCTGCTGCCTTCCATGCAACTCAGACTGGAAGTGGGAAAGGATGCCCTGTACACAGTAAGGG
>NW_010201093.1:62747-73440 GCF_000695765.1 Mesitornis unicolor
GAAAGAGGAAATCCCTGGCCACATGACTTTGTGCAGATGGTCTTAGGCTTCTCGCATAATCCTACGCTTTTGTTTCTCAGGAGGGACCCCACCTCTCCCTTGCCTGAGTGTAAGCATGTGTAGGAGGCTCAGTGGGGGAATCTTGCTGATTTAATTATTCCTTATATGTTGTTTGCCTGTGTTTGGGACAATTGAACCCATAAAAATCAATCTTGCATGCTCTCACGCAGGAAAATGCTATGTATGATCTAAGCATCATGCTGAAATGTGGTTATTGGAAATGAATTTTATGGCTGAATAGGCCAATATTGTGTTGCCTCTTTGCTTTTTTGGGCTTTTAGTTGTTTATTCACAATGTCATGCCGGCAAAATATTTTGTGTCGTTCCATTTAGATCGTTGACTTAATCTTCTGCTTCTGGAAATCTTTATATGCAGATGACAAAATATAGATTTCCTATGTAAACTGGTGGCTTACTTTTTGTTCATGTTAATTGAAAGGCTTATCTTTGTAGCATCTTTTTAAAGAATGGAAAAGGAATTTCCCGAACTCCTATTATATGCATTAAGGTAATTTAGTTTTGCTATTTCTTATCCACATTGTGGTTGCTTAGGAACAGATGTAATAATATTAATTTTGAAGTCTTCTCCTTCCATTTGTCCTTCCATCAAATTGGCAATTCCTATAGCTGTTGTGTTCCATATGGTAATCTACTAAATATTTACATGTCTTCCTTTATAGTCTTTGAATGCATTTGTAAATCTCTGTCTTCTTACACATGATCTATGTTTTGATAATAGAGGTCCATTGCAGGCATTCATAATTACTACACTAACATTCTTATGAGGTTTACATGAGGTACTCTGTTCAGGTGTCATAATTTTGAAGGAATCCCAATTTTAGAGGTCTCCTGATGCTGTGAAGAAAATAAGACAGTCCTATTGATTCTGAGACTTGCATTTTTTCCCATGTTCAGAAAGGCTAGGATTACATGAGATAATTATTGCTGCTGAGCATGTTTGGTTACTGTTAAGATAAGTGACTGAGAAATAATCCATCATAAGTAAAGCTGCTGTCATTCTGCATCCTTACTAGTAGCATTCTCCTTTATTTCTATAGATGTTAGAAGTGGGAATATCTTTGAATGATCTGGCTCTTTAAGTATGCGTGTCATTTGTCTATAACCTCTCCTGCTGCTACGTTGGTTTGTTTATACCTGTCATGTATCATATGGCAGATGAGAAGAAAAATCAATAAATAGCTGTTTTGCTTCCCCCTTCCTGTAACTTCCCATATGTTGAGAAGCTTACTGTTGCTCACTTAGTGTTCGGGCTTGGAAACAGCACGTTTCAGATTTCTCTTTTAATGTAATTTTCTTGTTTACTTTGTTTAGGAGATACAGTGCTTATCAGCAACATATGTCCTCTTTGTTTAGAGAGAGGTTTTTAGAAAATGTTGAGATGATATACTGTGGTGTGTATCCTTGCGGAAGCCGGCGCCCTCCGTCTTTCATTGTGTGGTTGGGATAATAGAAGCCTCTTGCCTACTTAACTCATGTGATTAAAATGGGACACATTGTGATGTTCTCCTCAATTAGCATGATCGACTCCTGGGGAGCAAGGGAACCCTGGCCGCAGTGGTTCGCATTTTCCCCTCTAATGAATAGAAAGAGTCTTTTGAGAATTGCTAAATAATTCAGACCATTAGGAACCTGTCAACTTAAACAATGCCCCCTCTGACCAGAAAAATGATTGTGAGCAGTTGGACACCCCGGCAGATGTTGAACTTGTTCTCATTGTTTGCTCTGCTCCAGGCAAATAGCTTTGCAGCCACTTGCAGGATTTCTGTGTCGCTCTGTTCAGGTGATGCTTGTGGGTGTGGTCAACACATGTTAGCCAGACTTCTTCTAGCTTTTATACCCACGTATTTCTTTTAGTTAATTTAATGATATTGTAATAAGTTCCTAATACTGCCATTTATCACTTTTAGTAGGTTTTTTCAGCTAGCTATAATGAGAAACCACAAGCAAGGCTTAAAAAAAGAAAAGCGGAAAAACTAACTCTTCCTCGCCCCACAAATTTTACTTCTGTAATATTCTTCCTGTTGTGTTAATTCCTTATCTTCATTTCGAAGTATTCTCATGAACAGAATGATTAAAGGTATTGTCAAGCAGAATTTGCTATATACTCATATAACCCTAGGATCTGAAACTTCAGGGGAAACATTCATGTCTTGAAACTTCCTATATATATATATATATATATATATGCAGAACTATTTTAGTTAAAATTCATTATGCAACAAGATCCATTTTGTGTGCTTTTTGATGCATGCTATTGAAGCAAACACCGATTTGACATAATTTTCTTAGAAACTTTGCCATACTTATCCTTCTGTAATGTTTATTTATGTCTGCAGATTTTTCTAACTTAATTGATGAACCAATGATCAGTATTATAATGAATAATTATTTAATATGTTTGGTTAGAAAACAGTCCCTTAAAGCTTCTCTGCCCCCTGGCAACTGTTTGTGCTTCTGTCTTGAATGGGTGATAACAAATAGTCAGTCTTGCACAAGCAATTAACTGGTCTGTTGGATCAGTTAATGGAAGAAGCCATGGTAGTAATGCAATGTGAAGTAACATCTGTGCTTTATAAATATTTGTGTTGAAGGATCCTAGTATATTCTTGAGACAAATGACTCCACCTTCAAATATTTTACACATTTAATAGACATGTTTTTTTCTTAACAGCATGTGTTGAAGCTTCAGTTCTCATTTTTTAACCTAATGCATTCAAAAAGCCTTTCCACTCCTATTTTTGTGAGATTTGTCCAAGTTTTAGATTTTTTTGTTCCTGCAAAGTAACAGTCCTAAATTGAGAACCTTTTTATACCTATCTGTTGTATTAAAAGAACTTTTAATTATAGCTCAGCAGATACAGTTACCTAGCTAACTAAAATTTGTTACTGCTGATTGTGTATTGAAGAAGTGTGTATCACTGAAGCAGGATGCTTGTCAAAAAAGATGCATCAGTTCTTCTCTGGTGATACAGAAAGTAGCAAATGCTGCTCAGAAGGGGTTCCCATCTTCATCATGTGTATCAATATTTCTCTCTCCCTTTGTTTTTCAAAAATTAAGCTTTTACTCTTAGTTCTGAAGAAAAAAGAAAAAAAGTGTGAGCCTCTCTGTAGCAGTAGCTACTACCACTTCTGAGGGCCACCTTGGTCTCGGAGATTAGCTCTTCTGATGGCCTTGTTGGTCCCAGATGTTGCAGTGGCAACCCAGGCAAAACAACCCCCCATTTTTATTGCTGAGCACGTCATTATATGGTGTGGGATATCCCTTTGGTCCTTTGGGGTCAGCTATCTTGGCTGTGTCCCTTCCCAGCCTCTTGCCCACCCCAGGCTGCTTGCTGGTGGGGCAGAGTGAGAAATGGAGAAAGCCTTGATGTTGTGCCAGCACTGTTCAGCAAGAGCAAGAACATTCCTGTGTTATCAACATTCTTTTGGTCACAAATCCAAAAGACAGCACCACAGGAGCTGCTATGAACAAAATGAACTCCATCCCAGCAGACCCAGTGCAGAAGTACCAATGGATCATTGCAGACCAGACTTCTCACATCCAGTGTGCTTAGTCATCTAAATTGAGGAGATAGGTTTGCTGTGTAGTTCATCTCTTTTTCTCTCCTAATTGATTTCCCATTTTTCAGTAATGCTTCTGCCACATACCCTGCCTTCACGTGGTCATGTTTCTTCTTTCTTCATTTGATTATACTGAAATTCATAAGACAGTAACCAGAGGCACTTTGATTCCTCAACTCTTCTCTGTAACTCACTGGAAAACAGATCTTAACCACAAATAGTAAGCCCAAGTCTACAGCAGTGCTGAAGAGCCACACAACATAAAAATAAAGGAAAAATTTCATCTTGCTTTAAACATCAGGTGTGAGTTATTGCATGCCTTAAATGTCAGTGGGTTCTCCTTGTTTTGAATGCTGGGAAAGCCCATTGGAGAGGAGCATGAGGTGCAAGTGGAGAATGCCTGAAGAGCAGCCCCCCTCCTCTACTGAGCTGGGCAAGGGCATACTGGCCCCACATGAAGGTAGGGATTGGGAGCATCCCTTTGATCTCCTGTATTACAGCATTTCACAGGGAGAACAGGAGCCTCTGACAGGAAGGTAGTAGCCACTTAGGGCATTTTAAGTCTCTGTGATAGCTAAGGGTATAAAATCATTCTCATCTGCAGCATTTTTCATTGCTTAACATCTATTCTGACCTATTGTCAGAGCTGTTAGACTTGTGTTGATGCTGTCATGCAGTAAGTGAAACAGCCTGCTGAGGTCTGTCAGCTCTGGTGAGAAGAAACATGCTAACACATAAGCTCCTTTTCACTTTTCCCCCAAATTTCTCTGTATTGAAATTAAGTAATGAATGACCTGTTGTTTTTGCACTTTTCCATCTGACAAACATTTGGAGATGAGACCAGGAAGCTGAATATATGAGCAGTGGTTTGCAGAAAGGTGAGAAGTTCTCAGAAATTGAATTGACGTCTTCTAGAGGAATTTCGAGTGGTGTAAGGTTCCCTTCACTGCTGGCTGAATGGAAGACCACTGCATTTCTTGTGCAGTTCCCCTTCAAGGTCAAAGATACCAAGAATGGACCTTGAGTACAGTTTATTGAGAATATTTCTCTAGCAGATGTTGTGTGATTCAGATGTTTCAGTCATAAAATCAACAAGTCTTCGAAACTCATCTCTGGTTATTATCTTGCAGAAATAACAGGCAGTTATATTTTAGTGGCTTAGTTACACTTGGCATAGTACAACGTTGCAGCTTTCTTGAGAGATCCATTAGAGATTTCTGATTTGAGAAGCCCAATTTCCTGCTTCAAACTTCTTTCATTCCTATACATACTCTGTTTTGGAGAACATGGGAACATGTTTTGGATTTGGATGTCTCTGTATGCATCTGAGAGCCTGTGATTAGGCCATGATCAACAAGATACCGAAATCTCTCCACATGTACCTGTCCAGTGCCTATCTGTTGAGTATTGGCTGAGGGACCAAGAATTTTCAAGCAGCTCAGCTGTATCCCTTTCAGGTGAGCCATGCAGGAGAGGACAAGATGCAAAGCGGAGAACAGGCCTTTCAGAAACGGACTAGGAAAATGTATTTTATGGATGGCATATGTTTATAAAAGTGGGCTGACTTTAGGGAAGGAGTTGTGTTGTCTTCTTAGCATGAATACTGGGAATATATGCATTTTCTGTGTTTTTCGTAGTGGATTTCCATTTGTTAGAGAACAAAAGAGTCATGATAATGGGATGTCTTAGCACTTTCAAAGTAAAATCTAAACATGTTTTGTAGTATAAAAATAGCATAAAACTTAGGTTAAAATAGCTGGTTTTAATCTTGGTGATTCATTTAGCTTCATCTATAAAAATACATTCTTGGCGTTAAAACATTCTGTAGAACACATGTTTAACATACAACCTTCATAACATCTTTTTCATCTACAGTGTTTATATAGCCAACCTGCTATCCAAGGCACAACTTTTATTTTTAATTCCATTACAGGCTTCTTTGCACAAACTACAGTTTGTTTTTCTGCAAACCAGAAATGCTAAGAGCAATTAAGCTAGCAGAGACATGCATTATCACAAGCTACGGAGCTTTCTCTTACTGTATTGAAATAGCCTTTAATTTCTTACATGACCTAATGGTTGTCTAGAAAATTAGGATAATGGCACCTTTCCCCTTCCCAACAATGTTGTGATGTTACATTTGTGGAAGATTGTGAGGCACATAAATGCTTCACATAGTACTAAGGGATTAATCTATTGTGTTCTGCATGGAGTTTGCCTACTTCTTGTTGATCTCTGGAGAATATTTCATTATCGGGTTGTCCCAAGTTGATAACGGCAAGGGCAGTGGGTAAGAAAAGGGGAGTGAGGTAGTTGTGGAAACTCAATTTCGGGAATGTAATAAAGAAGGACCCTTGTACTGTAACCCACTGTGAGCTAGGCTGTGTCAAAGCCCTGTCAGTCTCTCTCTTGCCTGCTCCTCAAGGAGCAAGAGGAGGCTCCATGGTCAGGGGGAAGCGTTTGCAGCAGCCCTGAGGTGGAGGAAGTTAAAGTTTCATGTAAGTCAACTAGAAGTCAGAAAAGTATGCCTACAACTTGTACTGTCAGCGTACTAAAAGCAATCCGTTAAGTATGTTTGAAGTGGAAGCAAAAATAAAAAAGCCTGGGGGGTATCAAGTGGAGTCTTGAGACCAAACTTAATGAGCGTCGGTTGATTTGTCACAGAAAGTGGTAATGTGTTGATGAAACTGGCTGATAAAAAGTGGGGAGGCACAGTAAATACACAGGTAGATTAGAAATAATGTAGTAAGTAGCTGAATGACCCCTCGGACCAGAATGATAAAATGTGGTGAACTTGAAAGAGAAAGTACAGGGTTGAGTGCTTCACACTAATAGCAAGAATGCCTATTGACATTTTGGAGTCACCCACTGAAAATGAAAGAGGAAGGGAATGGAGAGCTTTATTATCCATTGCTGGAAGATTGTGAGGTACTAATGTGATTCAGCTGGTTCCAAGGTTATGTCAGTCCAGGTATTTTTTGTTGAGTTAGGGAAGAATTACTGTTATTGAACAGGGCACTGGAAAGGCATCTTTGGACATAGTATTTATGCTTCTGAACATTCACCTTTAAGAAAGGTGACTTGATGCTTTGACTCCTGAGCTTCAACATTAGTTGCAGGACTTGGATCTGGCCTGTTAGTGAAATAGATGGACCACGGCAACGCTAAGCGAAGAACATATAACTATACTGGGAACAGGAAAAAGAAAGTAGTCTGCTTTTCACAGAGAACAAAGTCATTAGCAGAACAAGCAGATGTGAAGCTCTCAGATGTATATTCAGGTGCAGAATTAGGAGTATCAGAATAAGTCAAGTACTACTCTGCTAGATTTTTACAAAAACTAACCTGTGGAACTCACTTGTGGAAATTTTAATTGAGGTCAGTAGGATTCAAAGAAGGACTTGACCTTTTCTGTGATGAGGAGAGCATAATCGGTGATAATGTTGTCAACCTTTGAAGTTTGACAAGAGATCCAAGTTGTTGTTTTCCAGTGGATAAGTTAACTGTAACTAGGCTTTGAAGATGAAATAGAATTTTGTTCCAAATTACTCCAAAGCTGCTGGGTTCTGGAGTTTGCTCTGTAATGAGACATGATAGTGGACACAGTGAAATAGACGTCTACTTGTAGGTGGCAATCCCTATGTGATTATGCAAGTTGTTATTTCATTTTTGTGGACATAAATATTGATTTGGGGCTTTTCTGAATTACTATTGATTTCTGTGATAGAGTTCATGTATTTCTTTTCGAATACATCATCTGCAGTGTAACTTGGCTGTATTTTCATGCTTGGCACTTGAATGTGGTCCTGCAATTGTATTAGAATATTTGAATAATTGTCTTGTTTTTTTGCTAAGTTTGATCTCCAACTGTTGCTGCAATCAATGAAATGTTGAGCTTTTCTGATAATAAAGCAATTGTTCATGCGCCTAGCTACAGATGTAACAGCCTAGTGCTGCGTATCGAAGCTTGGGGATATCATTTGCATCTAAAGAGACCCATTTTATCTGAGATCAGTTACCAAAAAACAACTAATTCTCTCCACAGGGTAGGAAAAAAAGTATGACAGAAGAAAGCAACAAGGAAGAACGCCAGATTTTGCAGTTCTATACATGATGCCATTGTGCAGAGTCATTACAGGCGACTATAAGCTGCTCTTAAGAGTGGCTTTTCATGACTACAACTTTCCCGCTGTGGTTTGGGGAGTTACGTTTTTGCCAGGGCATTTCACACAAGGATGTTAGGAATACCTACTCCCTCCTAGCAAGATTTTTTTTAAAAACCCAACCAAAACCTGGAGAAAAATACCCTATATATATTAAAAAAAAAAAAAAAAAGAGACCCTGGAGCTATTTCCAGGCAAGCAAACCCCTCTCCGTTCAGCAGCCTTCCGAAGGAGTTTTCCTGTGGAAGCAGCCTGGCAGCTGAGGAATGTGGGGTCAAACAAGAGCCCAGTCACGGCATATTCCCCGGCGACTGCCCAGCATCGTGGCAGGCTGGCCTGAGTAATCGCTTCAGGCGGCCCATGGAAAACCACCCTCTGGTTAAGTCTGCATCATGCTGTTCCACCAATGGAAAAAATTGAATGGGAGGAGGGTGTGTAGCCTGCAGACAAAAATACAACCAGCCTCGCGCAGGATCTGTTTTTAGTTCCTAATGGCTGAGCGTTTTAAGTGTTAGGCACAGTTTCCTGGCGTGTCCAGGGCAGGGAGAGTCCCTGCGTCTGCGTGTCTGTGTCCGCACAGCAGAGCCAGAGTGGCCGGGAGGCTGAAGCCAGTGCCCTGGGGAAGGTAAGCGGGAGCGGGAAGGCGGACTCGAGCCAGGGAGGGAGATGCTGGGGGGTTGCAGTTGGTCCTCTGCTCGCTGGCTGCCAGCCAGACCTGGAGAACTGGAGAAAAACTGGGGAAAGACTTGGGAAGCCTCTGAAAGCGGAGGGCAGAGTGGACTGTGGCAGTGCCAGGACTTGCAGCCCCTGTGCTGCCTCTGCTATCACCGGCTGCACCCGAGATGAATGGTTTTCCTCCAGAAAACAGTTCTCGGTGGTCATTTGTCAAACTCAGTTGCCTGAATTGCTAAATAAACCACCACTAGGATCATTTTACAGCTCTGTTATGACCGGGCTGAATTTTTTTTTTTAAGACAAAGTCTGTGAAAGTATGTTTGAGAGTGCTACAGTTTCTGCAGTATTAAAGTGACTTTAGTAATACAATATGATTAATAATCCCTCTGAATATTTTCTTTTTTATTATTCTGTCTATTCTCACTAATACTTAAAGTAACTTGCAATAAATCAGCAGCATATCCAAGCAAGGTTTATAAGTTTGTGAAGTGTTAGAGGAAAAGTTTCAGTCAATACTAGTACTACCACTGAACTGGGATGATTTGGAAAACCAGAGCTTGTGCATCAGGCAGAGGTAGATCCTGCACAGGTTTTGATCTTTCTGCATAGATTTTTAATACATGATCATACACAAATTGTGAAAATGCTAAGTTATGGGTCACAGAAACAAATACATGAAAGAGGGAAGTGCCCAAGGAATGGAGAAGTGGCTACCCCCTCACCACTTTTTTTTTTTGGAGTGAAGTGATTAATTGCTTGTGCAATGCAACCAAAGTTTGCTACTTTGTTTGTGCTTGTTGCTGATGTGGTTACAGAGTTAATTTTGTACACTGGTGACTTCATACTTCATTCTGGAAATTGTGCATTTCTTTCCCTTTAAGGTGGATGATTTGGTAACACTATACAGTCTATAGCAAATCACTAGTAAGAGGCAAGGGATGGAAACTTTTTTTATCTGTTCACCTTTAGCAGGAAAGTGTATCCACGTTGTTCTTTTAATGTGTGATTAGCATGCTGGTACTACACCCGTACAGGAAAAGAAGCCCTAAGCAGTGTAACTGCTGTAGGGCTCTTGGCATGCAAAATCAAGATCTGCTTTTATTTTTCCAAGGCACTGTGTCTCAAGGTTAATTCTCGTGTCTAACTCCAAGATCCTCTGTCCTATTCAGGAAGTCCCAGGGCTGAAGGTGGTAAAGCATTTACGTTGGAATCGACATCCTCAGGTCTTTATGAGTGTGTGAACTGAGAAGCAGAAAAGACTATGCCAAATGCAGCCTGGTTTTACTCCTCCTGCCTATGGAGCAGGCTATGTAATAGGTGACAGGCAAGAAGTCCTGCAGCAGTCCCAGCCCCTGTCCCTCAGCCTGAAGCTTGTTGTCCTGCCAGTTACTACTGGAGGTTTTTCTCTGATGCTAAGGGTTAAGAGTTGGTTCAATAGACTTGGAAGATGCTACACCAAAAATGGTCTTTGGGGGCAGAATGGGTTAACATTCCTACCTGGGATTGCTGTTGCTTGCTTCTCCTTTTGGTAGGATCTATGGGGATAGTAGGGGTATGGTGTTGTACACTGGGTCCTAGTCCAAAAATAACCTTTCTCCTGCCCTCTCCCAAGCTGATGTTTTGGCATCTACAGTTTTGGGTCGATATTTGTGAGAGAATATCCCCGTAGCTGCCTGCTGACTATGGTTGCATTTGAAAGCATGAACTGGTTGTTACTAAAGCAGAAAAGAGAGGAGAAGGGCAAATGTTCCTGATGGAGACTTGGGAATCCCAGTTTGGTCAGAAAGCCCCCATCTCACGTGCTGTCATTGTCAGGAGTAAGGAGCACTGAGACAGAGATCTCTTCAGGAGTTTGTCTAAGCTCAAGCAGGAAGTCTGCAGACCTGATCTTGGTCTCTGGAGTGTTGTTACTCCACAGCCCAGGGTGGGCAGCGAGGCTGGAGCCAAGGCTCCCCTGCTTGGAGCATCTCTGCTCTTTTCAGATGCGCCTTTCTCCCCGCCTGAGGCCTCAGACCTTGAAATCCCTTGGAAGTACGGTGTTAATCTGCATCAGGACTTGCTAGTATCCTTACAACCAGAGCAGGTGGAGAAGAACAGACTTTTCAGATCACTGAGTTCATTTCCCCTACAAGGGCAGAATATAGACCCTTTGACATATCAACTCTTTAACTACTGCAGCTACTGCATTAAACCAAGATGTGAGCTGGCATTCC
>NW_010201093.1:73471-101159 GCF_000695765.1 Mesitornis unicolor
CTTAATGGCTTTTATTTAAATGGATGTGCACTTTAGCCATTGTGTATAAATTCAATAACATTTACAAATGGTGAAATTTGTTTTTCCTGCCAAAGAAAAGTAAGTCCCTAGAGATTTAGATTGTATCAGCACTTGTGTAATATGATAAGGATCTTCAGGCTTGACTCAGCCTTCCATATTGCACTAACTTGAAAGCTATAAAGCATAATTTAATTAAGTTGCCGGTGTCTTGGACCCAGAAGAATGGGTTGAGAAAAAAAAAAGGCATTATGTCCCAGGTACAGGATGTCTACTTCTGATGCAATATATCTGTGATGCATTGTAGGCCGTTGGGATTAATGGTATTTCAGGAGAAGGGACCAGAAGAGGAGATTGTCACCTTCTTGCTTTAACTGTGAAATTAGAAGTCTATATGCAATGTAGGTATGATTCACAGCATGAAAAGAAGTGTCTGGGGTCATAATGACTACTTATGTTTAATAAGAAAAACTATTGGTTTTAATTTGATCTCTGAGCTACCAAATAGTTCATAATACAGGAGGCTATAATTCTAAAGAGATCAATGAGTGAGTGAGGAATTCTGGCTTCAAATTGGATTTTTAAGGCAAAATAGTCCTGTTTTTTAAAAGAAAGACATACTTGTGGTGTTTTGGTTATTCATTCTTGGAATACAGTGGTATATAATGCAAAATATCCTGCCAAGAATACTACGGTATAATTATTATGGTATATTTTTGTAATAGGAATGTGATTGAGATTGCAGGCATAAGAAATCTGCTTCTGATTTGTGAAAGCATGTGACTGAAGTGTGAAGTTCTAAAAAATACAGTAAATTGTTTCCAATAAGAAACCCCACATTTAATCCAGCTACAGTGTTGTGCTAACCTGCCTCCCTCATGAATTTCATATATCCATCCATACACAGCCGTGCAGGGAGGAGAGCAGGTTCATATTCTAACATTCAGTATTACTTTCATGTTAAAAACCAAAGTAGATTTAAAGTTAATTAAAACTTCAAACCTGTAATTCTGTATCCCTGCAAGAATTCACAAAGCCCATTGATTCTTTGAAAAACTTAAGAGCATGTTAGTATCTGAAAGATACTATATACAATTTCTAAGTCTTTATAAGCCATTTAAAATGGATGGTGTTTTAACTGTTAGGTGAAAGAAAATGTAAAATTAGTTTGAAAGAAAAAAATAGAAATTGCTCAGTCAATTTTTTAAAAAAAAGCTTTTCCTGGTGTAAAAAAACACTAGCGTAGTTGCTGTACGTCAAAGCCTGCAACATTTCTAACTAAACCCACTATTAGAAGAAAACTAGTCATTCATTTCATTTAAATGAGGGTGTTCTGTTTCCTTTTTTATTGCTTTGAAATACTTTCAGATTCTCCATTATCCCAGCCCCACTAATCCTGCTGGCAGTCTCCCGTGGTGCACTTAGGAGCCGCACACTTGGAGCAGCTGCCCGTGTACAGCCCCTGGCACTGCCTTTTCTCCTTTCCACACCATCCCACCCCGCCATGCTCAGTCCGAAGGTGGCTGTCTCAGTCCCACTCTGCAGCTGGGGGTCTTTACCTGCCCTTGTGGTAGTTGATGGTGTATACTCTGCCTTTCGCATATAAAGTCCCTTTGTAGAGGTATTCATATCACCACAAAGTGAGTTGAAGCTCTGCCTGGCTTTGGCAGACATTTATACCTGTGTGAAAGGCTATGAAGGAACTATGCCTGGCAGCAGGCACTCAAGAGCTGGTCCCGTTGTTCTCTTGAAAGGTACCACACTGGTACCAGTAACAATCCTGTTGTTGATGAGGAAAGTCTGAAGAGGTTGTGACACATGGTTGCTGCTTAAGCTACAAGTAGGAATAAAATACTTGGTTAGCTTATTTCTTTCTTGAATAATTTTCTGTTCTTTCCTCAAGGACAGGACTTCTTAAAAAGTTTAAACTGTGTCCTGGTGTTCATTGTAAAGAACTGAAAACCTGTAGACTCTTATTTTTTAGGAGTAAGGCAGCTAGCTGTAGCTCTTACCTATTTTCTAGCTCTTAATTTAGCTCTTCTTTTAAAAGCCTTTTTCTTGTTAAAGACGAGAGGTTTTAAATTTAGGCTTTTCTGCTGTGCATAAAGAGTTATTGTCCCTGGTAATGCTGCAGACTCTCATGAGGTCCCACATTTCTTAACGAGTCCTTACCCAGTGGTACTAATTTGATGGGATGATGTGGTCCTCAGCTGGACCAATCCATACTGTTCTCTTTTGTTTGTCACTGTTTTTGCCATTTTTGG
Organism: Mesitornis unicolor; assembly: GCF_000695765.1. Lineage (NCBI taxonomy): Eukaryota > Metazoa > Chordata > Aves > Mesitornithiformes > Mesitornithidae > Mesitornis > Mesitornis unicolor. The sequence goes on from NW_010201093.1 coordinate 75,754, forward strand.
ACTAATGCCATGTTCAGTGAAGTGAGAATCAACTTCCCTGCACCTCATCAGTAGATTTTTGAGGAGGAAGCTTCAGCATGGGTTAAACAGTTTGTAGATCCCTAATTATACAACTGCCATTGAAGGTTTGTTGTTACTAGCTGTCCAAAAGAATAAAGGCATCAAAATGCATCAGAGAGATAGCTTTGGTCCATGTGTTCATGTCTCATGAGGCTAACTTCTCAATCCAGGCTAAAGCTTAACATTGCTATGGCTGACAGTAGGTGAGCCCTTGCAACATCCTGGGCGGTGAGATTGTCAATCCCAGTCAGGGAAATCTGCTGGACTTGCCTAGAAAGATGCTACTGCAATCTCTTGCCTTTTTGTAACTGATATGTGGCCACTGTTTGACTGACTATGGTTGTGGAGCATTCAGTCTGCTTACGGCTCTGTGCTTGCCTCCAAGCAGTTTCTGCCCTGTAGTTTTAGAGTCTCAGCCTGCTTCATGTGACTGTACTGGAAGCAGATGGTTGGCAGCAGTGAAATAATGTTTGGTGTGTGTTCCCGCTGTAGCAGATCAGACCAGCACAGGAGCCTGTCTTCCTTGACTCAGATTTCCCACTAATTCCTAACATAATAATTCCTTGTTGTATCTCATATGTAAATCTAGTATTGGGATATTATTGTTATGCTTCAGTTTTGCTTGCAATATGGTTGCCAAGTCAAGCTCTGTAAACCTTTGTTTTGAGAGAGTAAGACTGGGGAGGAAAGCGTGTTTGCAATTGCAGAGCACTGTTTGTATGTGTGCTCACCTTAATCTTAAGAAAGGCATTTTCTCCTCTAGCATTTATAAAGCAGTCTAGCTGTGGTGGTATTAATGAGGGGATATAGGTGGCAGACGCTTCTCCGGAGCAGCTCCTGATACTGTGTGTTTGTTTTTCAGAGTCAAAAAAGTCTAGGGGAACTTTACCTTGGGGCTTCTCCACGTAGGGATATACGTTTTTAGCTCTGGGGTTATGATTTGCGTTAATTATTGGGTGTGGTGGGGATGGTGGGGTTCCCGGATTAGTATGTTTGCATAGCTGTGTTTTTTGAATGTGTCAAGGGGAACCAGGGTGAAGATTAAAAACTTCTTTTTTAGGGAATGTGGGTATAATTGAAAGCAAATAAACTCTTTATAGACATCTTCAGGCACAGTGAGCTTCTTTCTAAATATACTGATTATAATTGCAGAAAATATTCATAGAAACTGATTTTGTTCATAACAAGTATTCATCCCTCTGCATAGGGAGAGAGAAAAGAACGTTGTCTCCTGCAGTAGTAGGTTGCTGTGAGAAATACAGGGGAAGCCGAACTCCGTCCCCTGCACTGCAATTTCCAGTGCTTCCACAGTTCAGATAGTGTAAAATGTGTGAGTGTTTGGAGCAAGCACAGCCACAGCTTGTCCATGACCACCTCCCTGCCCCAGTGTCATGCTGACTTTGGGCACAAGCTGACTTCCTTCACACCGTGGCCCTTCCTCCCCACCCCCCTCTGCCGCCTTTGTAATTAACAGGAAGAAAATCACTCCACGTAAGTGTGAGATGAGAGAAAAACATGACAGCTGATTTTTGAGGGTGATGGTCTTTGTGCAGCCTTGCAGACGCCCCCATTGGTTATCACAGTGTGTGCGAATGTTTAGCCTACCGTTGCTTTCTGGACGGCTGGGATGCTGAGAAAAATCCCTCAGGGCTATTTCTGTGGGATTTATTGACTGTTCTGTTGTACTGCTGACTGATTCCTGCACACACTGAGACACTGTTTTGTAGACATTGTACCCCAAGATAAATTTATTCGCTCATCCATTATGTGACCTGTGTATTGGATCACACACGTACAATGGACCCCATCACAGCAGCTTGAGCCTTGATGAATTGAATGTCTACCTGCTGAGGTTCGTGACAGCATCTTGCTCGCTACCCACTCTGTTAAAAGGATTACCTAACCATTGCACAATCACTATGGAGACCAGATGGTCTTTTTGCATATTTCTTTAGACAAATTGGGCTCAGTGTTCCCCTATGAATAGATATAAGTCCTTCAAAGCCCCCTTGTTGAATATAGTTTCTGCTCCCAGATGAAGAATTCTGAATGTAAACTCTACTTATTTGTGGTCTGCGCCTCCTGGATTGAGAAAGGCAGTTTTGCTGGGGGTTCACAATTTGTTCAGCAGCTTGGAGCTTAGGATGTTTGTGTGTTGTCTTCTGTTTACCTTGAATCAAAAGTCTTTTGTTCAATCCATGTTGCATATGATGTTTTTAAACTGTTGCACTTAGTAGCACAAACAAATCAAGCCTGCAAGGCGGGAGCGTTCTAGATAGAAACTTTCCAAATTGTTAGAGAAAATAAGCAAGTTAAATAGATTAATTTTTTTGGAGGGTTAGATGTAATTTCTGTGGCTTATCTGTTTTATCAAATATCTTTGTGATAACAGCCATGAATTTGTGTTTATAGGTCTGTAGCACCTCTAGCATGATCTAAAAGGCTATGTCTCTTCTAAGTAATTTATTTGCCAAGCTTTTTCTAGGCTTGCTGTTGAGGCTGTGTTTAGTTCTTGTTTGAAACATTTACCTCTGTTTTTGGTGAGGTTAGCAAAATACCTAGGTTACCAATGAATTCCTTTAAATACCTTCAAGGTTCTTATACAGTAAAACGAGTCAAAAATAGCAAAACTCTGCGTGTTCAAGTCAGGTAGTTATTCAGTTAAAAATTAGGAACAGTAGCCACTGAATTTATGCAGAAAAGATGATTTTTGGGGGGTAGTAAGTTAAGAATGGTTTCTAGTTAAAACATTTGTTCTAAAACTGAGCCTAAGATCTGGTACAGCTTCTTCTGCTGAGTGTTTCAATCCCTAAACCGCTGGTGTGTTTTGTGAGACTCAGCTTCTGTCCTTTTGTTTTGAGTTGCAGCCTTCGTGTGCCAGGTGAAGAGCTGGTAGGTTCAGATGGTCAGGAAGAATTTGGGTCTTGCTACCTTTGGGTCTGTGCAGGACTTGGCACTGCCTTTTTCTTGTTTTACTGGCAAATTAGCTTAAAATCAGAACAAACCTAAAGAGAAGAGGTTGCTGGGTGGTTGTTGGAAGTGAATTGTGCAGTGGCCTTGCACTGCAAGGGTCATGGGTGGAATCCAGGCATGGGGAAGGATAAATGGATGCTGCGGGACATTGCTCTGATTGGTTTGGTCCAAATTGTAATGGTTCACTGCATAATCCTGCCATCTGTAATTGGTCTTCCAAAAAGCATACTGAGGGTGGCTCAGAGCTCTCCCTAACCTGTCAATGAGTGGGAAGAAAGACAAAATTAGCAAATAAAACACTTAACTACACAGTGACTTTAATGTATTAATTCAGTGCCAGTTGTTAAAGTATGTTTATAAAAATTTATGTTTAAGATCCGGGAATCCCCTTAAGTAGACCTCTCTTCTCCATTTATAACTTCTGTCTGATTGGTTTTGGTATTCATTTTGCCTACAGCTAGAGCAAACCCTAAGTTCTATTTGACTGAGAGCCCTTTTTTGTCCTTTTGGTGTTTTCTAGGAAGGCTGCATGCAACTCCATCCTGGTTTTGGCAAGCGTAGCGTCTGACCATGAAGACAATGCAGAGTGTGCTGACTGCTAACTGTGCCCGTGTTTAAGAGTAATCCTACAGGTGTGCTCTTCGTTTTATACTATGCTTTTCATCTAAAAGTGCTAAGAGCTAGAGGTAGAGATGTTAAAATACATGCACACTCTAGGAGACAAGATTTTGGTTTTCACAATGTCTTATTTTGACAAAATTTTAATGAGGCTGCAGTGAATTCTCCTAAGAGTGATAGTCTGAGATCTAATGTGCAAAGAAGCATAATGCTGATGGGAAAAGCACTTTAATGTTTCTGTAAATTACGAACAATTGAGAGTCACTCCAAGTAACAAAAAGAACGACTTGATCTTTACTATGGGGCACACTTTATGTAGGTCCAGAATCTTCAGTCATCTCACTGGGGCAATTTGACTGCTCCAGTGTGTGGTGTTCTCTGTGAATTCAGTAAAAAGCTGAAGAGTGTTTTACTAAGTAAACTATCGAACTGCGCCATGCTGAATGAGCATAATGCAGTTTTGTGTTGTAATGGAAGATGAGGCTATTCGCTAACCAAGTTATTTTTTGTGTGGTTTTTTTTTTGATGTGGGTTTTTTTTTTCTTCCTTTCTCCTGGATTGACTGTTTAAACACAAAGCTGAGGTTTGCTGAACAGTTTATTGAGGCAACACTTAGTTGTGTGGAAACCAGTCAAGCTGAAACTGCAGTGGGCTTGTCTCCTGGCAGAAGAGATTTCTCTGAAAGTACAGCTGACTTTACATCTAAGTTATGATTATCTTGCTGTCTCCCTTTCATTATGCCATTGTTCTTAGGAGCCAGAGATTTTGTAAGTTGTAAGAAAAGGATGTTGCCAAGGGTGTGGGTGGAGAAAGGTGTTGACATGATTTCAATGGAGTTAGATTCCAGCTTTATAACAGAGGGGTAATGAACCATATAGAGAATAGGCTTTCCTAACTTGCCCCTAAAATAAGTTCACTTATGAATTTAATGATGTAAATGGCTATTTAAGGATTTTTTTTCAAAAATTTGTTTCATATCTTTTTTAAAAGTGTGCTTTCCTGTGTAGAGGGTAAAAATGGTCTGTTACTTTTTGCTCTGTCTTGTAGTCATTGTTTCTAATGAAACCCTTCTTTCTTTAGTGGAAAATGGGGAATTCAGAAAGCCAATACAGTCTTCAGGGATCAAAAAATCATGCTGCTGCTACAGCTGGTGCCAAGCAGAAGCCTTGCTCTCTGAAAATTCGCAGCATTCATGCAAAAGATGAAAAGTCTTGCTCCATGCATGGATGGGGACATACCAGTAGCAGCTCAAACTACAAATCGAGGTCCCTCACCAGAAGCTGCCTTTCACACTTCAAGAGTAGTCAACCTTATTCATCTAGACTCGGTGACACTGTGGTGAAGGTCTCTAAAAGCAATGCCCATGCCAAACACAGGACAAACACCTCAGGGGACTACTGCCAAGGAACTAACGCGGTGTTTTTGCCCGAGAACGGTTTCCACTATATTGGCCTTCAAGCTGGAAGTAATCACGCTGCCTCCCAAGAATGCAATGGACACATTTTAAATTGCTACGGAAAGAATGAGAGTCTTGCATCAACCTCCCCAGCAGGGGACAGGAGGAGTCCGAAAGTTCTCATTAAAACCCTGGGGAAGCTGGACGGTTGCTTGAGGGTTGAATTCCACAACAGCAGCAACAGCAAGGTGCTGACCGAGGAGTCCAGTGGACCAGTCCAGTTGCTGAGGTATTCGCCTACCTTGGAATCTAAGCCAAATACCCTGCTTGATGTCAGGAGGAACTCCAGTGCAGACTATTCTTCAAGCCATCATCTGTCACCTACTGATTCAAGGCTTCGATCTAGTAAAGGAAGCTCCCTCAGCTCCGAGTCTTCATGGTATGACTCTCTCTGGGGAAATGCTGGGGATATCAGTGAGTTGGATGGTCCATATTTGACCAGGAGCACTCCAGATACAAGCATTCATGCGAGTTTCCCGGCAAGCAACAACAAGAAGTCCTTCAACCAAAGTTCATCTCTTTCCTCACTCCGAGATCTCTATAAGGATACAAATTTGGAAATCACCCCTCCACCTGGGATCAGGCTGTCTGATGAATATATTGATACTCATGGTAGCCTAAGCAACCGTGTCTCGTTTGCCTCGGACATTGATGTTCCCTCCAGGGTAGAGCAGGGAAGTCCTGCACATTATTCATCCTACACACTCCCATGCAGAAAGTCCAAGCCACTCAGTGAGGATACATCCAAAAAGGATACATTAAAAAACCGAATGCGACGCATCAGTGACTGGACAGGAAGTCTTTCAAGGAAGAAAAGGAAGCTGCAGGTATGTACAAACCCCAACCTAAGTGCCAGAAACCTGGTTTGTAGATTCTTCTTATAAATGTAGTGATTACCTAATGTTTGTCTTTCTCACAGGATAATTACATGCTAATCTCATTTGGTAGTTTGTGGAACTCAGAAGTATTGCATCCCTGGAGCTGTCTGAAATGTCCACAGCAGAGAAAGATATATATTTGTGTGTGCAGATTTTCCCTTACTATTTTGTCACCTTCTTAGTTAACTCCAATCTTTGCAGCCTAATCTCTCAGTGAATTAGCTTTTGAAATAATTGCATTGCTTACAAAGCGACCTGGAGTTTTTAAGCCTTCTCTGTTTCAAATATGAAAATATAACCTAGATATCATACATATGCTATGAATCAGCATAAAGAGTGTAGAAGGAGCAGTAAAAGAAGGAGGATATAAGTATCTTTGCAAGTATTCTCTATTTATATTATTAGCTTCGTTAGTCACTTTGGTTTCACTGCTGGTCCATCTCTAGCAAGCTGAGCAACTGTAGAGTACCGACCAGAGCTGCTGGTTCTGCCTCCCCCTCCTCTGAAGGCATTACATGGAGCACCCTCCTCCTTCCTGTGTGTCAGCTTAGTTCACCAGATGGAAAAGCTTGAATTGCCATCTGGCTCACCGGGAGATGGTGGTGTGAAGAAGGAGATGGGAGGAGGGCAAGAGGGAGGGAAAGGATGTTTCATTAGAAGAATTTAAGACTAATCCCATTAATAGGAATTTAGGATGCCTGTGGTCAGGAACAAAATTCTCGTCTCTAACTGTAGGGCCCAGAATCTGCTGTTTAAATGCCAGACTGTGCCTGGACTTCTGCATGTGAGTTCACAAGCTGAGATGGAGGGCAGAGACTGTTTTTGGGTTTAGTTTGGATTTTTTTTGTTTTTAGTCTTCCCTAGTGTTTCTTATACAGGAACAGGATCTGCTCCCTTTCAATACATTGGGTTGCTGGCCATTTCAGAAGTGAGCGGAGAGTGAAGGGAACCCTGTAACATGCACTCTCTGGGGCATGTAAAGCAAAGGCTGTTTCCCGTGTTAGAAATTCAGACAGGTATCGTGCTAACAGGCATTTGTCATTGCAGTGTTAAACTCTGAAGGACCCTTAGGCTCAGAAATGAGGTCAGTGCAAATCCTAGGTAAGGGCTACAGAACTGGGAAAATGAAAGCCGTTTACTTGGATCACTTCTTTTGTAAGTGGGTGCTCATGTATTTTATCAGATAAATACACTTTCTCACTCAGCTGTGAAAAAGGAGGCAGAAAAATCAGGATCAGTGAAGAGCCTCAGTGCCTTGTGCCAGGATTCCTCACCAGTTTTAACATCCGTAGCTGTTCTGGATTTTACAACCAGGCTTTACGTATGATCTCTGCCTCGCAGAACTTTGCCATATATTACTTAGTTATGATGTTTTCAGAACGGTATTTGTGGTGCACGATTCATAGCTGTTTTGAATTCTGTGTGCAGTGGACTGACTTCAGACGCAGCAAGGAAATTTGGCTAGTGAGATGCCAACAAGCTTGAATCTGATTCTGGTAGAAGGAAATCAGCCCAAGTTCCAAAAATGGTGACTTCTTAGAAAAAGGCTTAGGAAATAGTTAGTCATTGATTTTTATCAGACAAGCATCCAGTGACAGGAAGGATAAGAAGGGTAGTGAATGCTTTATGGTTTTTGCTTTCCTTGTGAGGCTTGATCAGCTCCTTTCTGCCTTGCACACTTTGAGTAACCTGCTGTCTCTTCCAGGGGTTGCTGTGTTGTATTTTGGTAACAATTACACTCTTGCTGGGTCCTCCTTTGGCTTAAAAACGCAGAAGTACTGTGTGTGGTTACGATCTGTCAGATGTTTAGTCCCTGTTGTAGGATTGTTCGTCACGGCAACTGTAGCCTCCGTGCTTTGCTCTGAACAATGTGTCACTTCTTCATCACATTACTAATAACTGATTGTGAGTCACTTGGGCTGCATCTAGGTGAAAGCTGGAATATTTCCCTGTAAATAGGCCTAAGCGCTGGTGCTGGCTGAGTAGACAGGTCCCTCTGGCTGCGCCAGCGGAAACAAGCTGGCCAAGCTTCCTGCTTCACAGGGTCACAGGACCAGCAGACACAGTCTTGGGATAATCAGGCCAGTTCCTTGCTTCTAGAGAGGCAGTGAAGTTTAATTTCTTTTGTGAATAAATTGCAGCTTAAAATCAGGTGGGCTTTTCCCCATCCTGAAGGCTGTTTCCAAACCCTCTTACTCTGATGCCTGCGAATTTGCAGAGTAAATGTAGTTCTGGCCAGTTTGTTCTGGTGCCAGTGTTGTCCATTGCGTTAGTTATCCTTCCCTATTATTTAATCTGTTATGATTTGTTTAAAGGGAGACATGATATCTTTTCTCGGCCTGCATTTGCAGGGCTATGCAGACTCTCTTTGGTCTCCTGCCTTTAAGATAGGAAATCTGTTTCCTTTTCATTCTGGCACCCTTCCTCTGCACCTGTTTTAAATCATCCATAAACGGATTTGGATATGGGATATTCTAGAGGAGCCCTCGGCTGTGCCCTGTCCAGTGAATTGAGTATTTCCTTATGTCTGACTTGATCTCATACTTGATCTGATATATCCTGGAATTGAGTTTCCCTTTCTAGTAATGGTTTCACATCAAGATTTGCAGTCATTGTGCCATGACCCAGCTTTTGCAGCACAAAGGTGTTCTAATGTGTTCCCTGGATGGATGGTGCGCTACCGCTTGGCATGTCCTCGTTGAGTTTAATCCTTGTTGAAGTGGCATTAGGAAGGTGCTGTATCATAGTACACTATGTGTGAGCAGCAAGTTATATATGGTGCATATGAGACCTGAGGACAGAATTTAGGCAGACTTGTTGCGCAGTCACCCACTACTAAAGGTGGTGATGTAAACTCAGTTTGCAACTGTATAACATGGAGAGAATAAGCAAAGATTGTGTAAAATGAAAATCCACCCATCAGAAACAATGGCTGCATATAGGTTCTTCAACGAAATAGCTAGCCTCTTTATGGGAATAATTTCTGAAATTTCCCGACTTTGAAGCCAGAGCCCTGAAATGTGGTATAAAGAGAATTTAAAAGAAAAGTACATTGGGACAACCTCTTTATTTGGCTTGAGAACTGGTATTACATTCTGCTTTAAGCTTGAGTCCTAATTAATTTAGTAGGCTGCATTATTTCCTGTGCTGTTCTTTACAGCTAATTATTACATGCATCACTTTGTCTAATTGGTATCTTAGTTAGCAACTTTATCTTTTGTGTTATTTGTAACTGTTCCAGGGTGCATCTCAGACATTGAGAGATCTTCTTGAGTGCAGGTGAGCAGAAACAGTGGTAGTTTTCTGTGATCAATAGATACAAGAGAAAGAAAATAAACAGAAATATGCCTGACAGGGAGACCACCATCTTCAGCAATTTGGGTCAGACCTTTTCAGTGATGACCAGATACTGCTCCGTTGACAACCTTCCTGAGGACCAGCAAAAACTGCGTCACTCTGCCAATTCTTTTCTTTAAAAAAAAATAAATACAAGTGATGTTGTCATGGTGAAGTGAATATATTCATTTTGAATCCTGTGTCCGTTTACTCTACTCTGGTACTTCCTCCTTTCTACATTTTCTCTGTCAGTGGAGAAAACATGGAGTGTGGTTAGTGGCTGTACGTGGACAGGTTGTATCCCACCCTTTTCATTAATGCTTGCAGTGGCCCTTCACCGGAGGCATGTTATGTATTCATCTCTTGGTTTTTTTTGTTAGTCCTTTGGGACTGAAATAAATACATATTCTTAATAAACTGTATGTTAATGTTTTCTAGAGGACATTGGTAGTTCCTGGAGAATAGTCAAACAGAACACAGGGTTTTGGCACACATGTACAGTGACAGTAATTAAAAAGAGGGTGAAGAAAGCTTCCAGTTTTCCGCCAAACTGCAGATGGCTGACACAGTTGATGAGCCTTGTTGTATGGTTGTTTTATTGGGCAGAAACACAGTAGACACATGATTATTTCGCCCTCCAGTTTTCCTCCCTTTACCTTATAAAAAGCAAAACTGTTGATGTTTAGGGAGTTACTCTCAGAGAATGCTAATGAAAACTCTGCAATACGATTTGAGGAAGGTACTCCATTACAGGAGAATTGGATCCTTGTCACCAGGCACAGGCATCTGAAAAGTCAGACTCGAACTTTGATGTACCATAAGAGAACATTGGTTTCCATTGAAGTTGGCTTTTATAAGGCCACGACTGGCAGCATCCTGCGGCTTGAGAAGTGGCTTGTGAAGTGGCTTGTATGGCCATGCTTGGGAGGGTGTGCGATCCCTCTGTTGCTCTTGGCTGCACACTGGAGGTCATGATGCTATCAAAACACGGCACAGCTTTTACGCTGCAGTTTTGAAGAGCATCAAGTAGGAAACAAAGGAACAAAAAAGTTGTTGCTTTCAAAGCTGCTGGTGAGAGCAGCTCTCGGGAGACCAAGGTTTATTTACTTTATCCATGTACAGAAGTCTGTGAGCAAATAAATTATTCTAAAGAGGCAGTCTAAAGTTGAAGGGAAAGTATAATAGTTTTATTATTACTGAGGGTAATAGCTTCCCTTCTTGAATTGTTTGCAGTTATATCTTCTTTTCTCTTCCCTTATACTTTTCAAGAAACGCTTTCAAATTTTCTTTACTGCAAAAGGCAGTAGGTTTTTTTGTGGTGTGCTCTTACTTTTTTGTCGTTGTTGTTGTTACTTTTAAACACCATCAGTAACACTAAGGTTGGGAAGACATTAAATGGCTTCTTACGATGTATGATGTGGAACTTGAGAGTGAAATTAGTCCAGAGGGCTCTGTCTTGTGTACTACCAAAATCCCTGACCATCACTGAAGCCTGAGAGAGTTGGGAGCAGTCAAGCACATTACTGGGAAAGGCTTAAAAAATAAAAGACCCAATTTGCCAACAAAGTCCCACATTGACAAGCAGTAGCAAGAAATAGGCCTACGTTAGCATCCGTATCACAAGGCAAAGTTAAAGTCATACATGAAATACCATCAGGCCTGAATACTTCAAATAAGATTGACCACCTCTCTCAATACAAGGAATGAAGTTGCACAATGCAATTAGGAGAAAGGCCTGTAGGTGCTTGATGAGGTAGTCGAGCTCCCTGGGGGGTTTCCAGCAAGTCAGAAAATACACACCGCTGCAGTCTGGAGACTGGATTCATGCCAGTCAGCAAGCGCATCTTTCTTTTTTTAAATCACATCTTCCTTAGATTAGATTTTTGTCAATTGGTCAATACTAACAAGCTTAAAATATTCTCAACTTTTGACCTTTTTTGTGTTGGTTAAGCACAGTTTATATGACAAATAGAAAGTGGAGATAAAATCAGCCCAGCTGTGCTGAAGCTAAACGTAGCTTTGTGTCACCAAAGTATTGAAAATCCTGATAATAAAGAACTTTGTTGGGACACTGTTCCCGCTTGTACCCAAACAGGCATGTAAGCGACGGTGCCTGGGTTTTGGCCAGAAGATGTGTTTGTCTGCTGGAGTCCATCAGGTTTCAGACAGTGGAAGCCCCAGTATTTACTAGTGAATCTGGAGATTACTCACACGTTTCTGAGTTACCAAACCTCGTAGACTTTTGGTTAAGGTTTCTGCTGAAAAAAACCTTGAGTGGTAGCACCAATGGTGTCAGTGGCTGCCAAGTCAAAGCCTATATTGTAAAGGTGAAAAGAGGTGGCCTTTGATGAAAGAACAGGCTGTGGCAAAACGTGAAACAAATTTAAATGCCAAATAGTGTGTACCTTATCATCGTAGATGTTGTGACTGATAGCTGACAATTTCCTTTTTCACGTAGGAGCCAAAGTGTAAAGATGGGAGTGAATACTTTGAAAGCAGAATGGAGAACTTAACCACAGACACGCTGGCACCTTCCCAGCTCTCTGCTTTGCTGTGGTCACCTGGCTCCAGCCACGTCCTGCCCCAGAGAAGCGAGTCTGCCAATGCGGTCAGCAGTGATGCCCTGAGGCAAAACATTTATGAAAATTTCATGCGGGAGCTGGAGATGAGCAGGACAAACCTGGAGAACACTGAGACCTCATCGGAAACAGAGGACTCCAGTGGTGAGTCCCTCAGCTCCTTGGAGCAGCTGGATTTGTTGTATGAGAAAGAGCAAGGAGTGGTGCGCAAAGCAGGGTGGCTGTTCTTCAAACCCCTGGTGACCCTGCAGAAGGAAAAGAAGCTGGAGCTGGTCACACGGCGAAAATGGAAGCAATACTGGGTCACGCTCAAAGGTAAACTGCCACATTGCTCCTTCAGCTTGGCAGCAGCAGTTGTTTCTGCTGTGTCTCAGTAACTTCTCATGCATGGTGGTTTCTGTTAGCAGGTTCAAGGGATCAGAAATTAATGCCTAACTTTACAGGGTCTCCTCACGCTTAAAGTGGAGCATGTGCCCAAGCAGCCCACTGAATTGAGGTGGTGTTCATGTGTTTGGTATTACATATGCAGCCTTGCATTTCATACCGTAGCAGGAATAGTTTTGTCTGACTTCCCAGTTTCTGTACTCGCACAGAACTGGGGGTTTAGAAGATGCCTTTGTATGTTGGGAGGTCAAGGACGAAATTTAACCAAAACTGAGAAAAATACAGCAGTTTCACCTATGTCTCAGGGGGAGACAAAATTTAATGATCAGGAGAAGCCCCTGGTGCCCAGTTCACAGATACACAATTCCTTGGGCTCTGCTATGAGGTTTACCTGAAGTTAGGTGTAAAGTAATGTGGAAGTGTTCAGTTCATTCCCAGTGCTTCAGGTGGCAACATAACAAAGAGGTGAACTAACCGTGCTAGAGCATTTACACAGAAAAGTATATAATTCAGGGCAGAGGAGGCCAAAGTAGCAGCAGGGGAAGCCCTGCAGTGCCTGAGGCTTAGCTGCCATGGACTACTTCCAGGCCAGGGCTTGCCAGTCTCCCTCCTTTCGCTGAGTGGTCTTTCACCTTGCCTGTTCCTCACTATACCAAGCCCTTCTGGTTTTTAGCATGCCCACCTTCCCATCTTCCCTGGCTGCTCCTGCTGTGAAACAGCCCTGTGGGAAGGCAAACCACTGCAAGGGGCTGCTGCTGGTGGGTTGCGGCATGATTGCTCTGCTCAGAGCTGCGTTCATGGTGCACGATGGTGGCTCAGAGGAATCGAGCAGGTAGGTGTGCCACAAGATGGATGTCAGGGAGTGTGAGAAGGAAAATAACATCTGTTCTGGGGAGGAAGAAGAATTTAATGGGTGAGTTCATAGGCTTTTTTTTTTTTTTTTTTGGAATGGCATCCAACGTATTTGCCTTTTAGTAAATATAATGCTAAATTAATGAGTAAGTAAGTGATCGAACTTAATAGTTTCCTAGCATATCTGGGACTAGAGGAGAGGAAATAACAACTTTCCGATAAGTTGCCCTTTTCAAAATACTGCATGGGTGTAGACCTGAAGAAAAATGAACAGCAAACATCAAATGCTGGGAATGTTGTCCTTGATAGCACCCATTTAAAATAAGCAAGCTCGCAAGAACATAGCAATTCTGCCTAATAATTCTGAGACCTGTTATCAAGGGATCAAAATGTAGGCAGTCTTAACAGTTTAAATCACTTATCCTGATCATCGGATAGCATGATTCATGCTTACAAGAAGCGTATACAAAAGGAAAAACAGTATCTGAATGCCACCCTCTTATTGTATGTGTTTGCATTACGAAGTATGAATACGAATTTAATCTGCCTCTTCTATAATTCAAGTAGTTTAGAAACAATCCTATCAAAACTCTAAACTGAAGTACTATATTATATAATAGCAGTTTGTGCATTTCTGTGATAATGGAACTCTGGGAAGGAATTCAGGTTCTTCATGTTCAGTTCTTTTCCTATAAAATTGGCTTGTTGGTGACTTTGAACAAATTGCGTTCTTGCTACTTGAATTTCCCCAGCTATCAAAAAAGGAATAATAAAATTCTTTGTGAAAATCTTTATTAACTTCTAATATTGCGAGAAGTATTACATACAGCACTTTTTACTTTGGATCGGTGATATGACTTCATTCAATCTCTTCCGCTTTGTTAGCTCTTTTAAATATACATTCCTCATTTCCTTGATCTCGTACCTTTATTGTCCTGTGGAGACTTCTGATGCCAAAATAAACTTGCCTGTCTGGATATCAAGGCGTAGTTCTGTTTTCATAATGTGCTATATCAAGATCAAGGCACTTGCTTTGGTTCTCCTTATACAGGGTTTTGAATAAATCTGTATTTAATTTGTTCTTGAAGTTTAAATAGCCATGATATTTTGAAATATGACTTAAAATAGCCACATATGCAAATGGAGAACAGCATGTTTCTTTGCACTCTGTTGAGATGTGTTTAATTATAAATAAGCAGAAGACTTATAACCATCTGGTTACCTGCCAGACTTCACTGCCAGACTTCAAAGTATACATGTCCTGAGGCCTCTGCTCTGCTTTCAGGGCCACCAAGACCTGAGCTTGCATAGTAACCCTTTAACAAGAGGAACTCTCTTTTCCATCTGTCCTGTCTAATTAGTTTATTTTAGCAAGGAAAATTGCTTTTCCATTGCCCTCCCCCTTCAGTTCAAGTTTTGATTAAAATACTTGGATGATAGTCATTCCCAGTGTGTCTGTCAGAGTTTATGAAACTAGCTGCTTCCAGGGATCACTTGGCTTGACCTGAACGTGTGCCTGGGGTGCCATACACCTGAACACACAGGCATGCCCTTCCAAATTTTTTATTTATGTACATGTAAATTGTCAGGATAAAAAATGTTGTATCTTTAGTTACCTTTTTGATTACACATAGGGGAAATATGGCAGTTTAAAATAGAACTTAATTTGCACTTTCCTAAAATGCAGAAGTGGCTGCTGAATACAAGAGGGAACTTGGTTTTGTTTGTTTAGTTTACTCTGTTATGTTGAAATGACAGAAGTGCCATGCCTGATATGCAGAGTGTAACAAACCATATTTTTCTTTTCCAACTGCAGGGATCTCCAAGTGTTTCTGTGTCATGAAGAATATCAAGTGAGGGCTGCTAAGGAAAAAGAATAGGACCCACATGCTAGGATTTGCTCTTACCCTAAATATTCTGCCAGACACTCTGGACAGTAATAGGAAAAGGTGCACTTAAGTAATACAGAGGCATTTCTGTTTATTGAATTCCTTTGAAAACATTTCAGTCATCAGATGATTTGGTCAGTCACCTCTGACATACATTTTCCTTTTTCTTGTAACTGTTGTACTTTCATTGGCATGGAGAATGTGATGAAATCCATCTGATGGATCTCACTTTCCATACACTTTGTATGAGGACCACTGAATTACTACTCATAACTTTTCACAGTAAATGTGTCCCATAAACTCTAGTAGACCATTTTTTTCCCCTTTATCAGACAGAAGAATCCAAAGAATGTTGATTTTGGTTCTGATTTCAGATTTGACCTTTGAGGAAGCTCCCCTTGAATTTACATGACTTTGGATGATGTGTCTGGGATGTGTAATACAGTGCTAAGTGTAAATGTTAAAGAATTACTGAAATAAAGGTTGAACTCTGTTTTCACCTGACTATTTTAAAAACATCCACAGAGGAAACATTTCTGTTTTGCAGGTTTTCCTATGTGCCCTTCATATGCACTTCCTAGGCATATTTACATGTGCGTATGTACACAGAGTATGTCACACAGAGAAACACCAGCATCCTGAATATCAGCGAGTCAACCCAAAATCTCAGTTTTGGTGCTGCCCTGTGTTGTGGTGCCTCTTTGATTTGAAGTAAAGACAACAAAAAGCAAGCTAGAGAGTTGACAATGCTGTAGCCTCAGCAAACTCAATTCTTGCATTGGCTGAATTTCGAGTCCTCTACTGAATATGTATAGGGCTTACAGGAGTAATGTATTCGTGGATTACTACACCCTAAGGGACCACTGTGATATTTTAATCTGACTTGCTATGTAATAGGTTTATTAATTCCTGAATGAATTTGAGCATATCTTTTGGAGAAGGCTTGCCTTGCTAGAAGATCCACCGTCAGCCTGATAATTTTTTGAACTGCTTAGATTATCCTCAGTTTTCAATATGTATTTATAGTAACTGATCTTAGTTCTTCCAGGTTAAACATTCAGCCATATTATAGTATTAACCTATCTTCAAAATAAAAAAAAAACAACCACCAAACCTTCTGTTATTAAACTGTCATTTGTCAGGGATGAAAGTAAGGTTTATTTACTTAATTTTCTCTGGATGCACAGGTAGCCTAAGAAATTATTGAGAAATCTAGTTTACAACCAGATTATTTTAGAAATGCAGTTCATTTGGTGACCCCTTGAACAGGCAAATCAGTACACTCCAGAGGACAGTGGATTGTAACATGAGGCAGGAATGAAAGGCTGGTGAAGATGGAGGGGACGGGCCCTTCTTGAGCCAGCTTCACTGCTAAAGGCAACATGGCAATGTAGTCATACTGCTAGGGACTGGGATCAGGTTGCCTCTGCTGTCCTCGAGAAGTAATTCCATGTTTCACTCAGGATTGTCATCGTCAAGAATGAAGTTTGTTTTCTGGATGCAAGTTTTGTGCCTACAAGACTGAACATGCCTATACTCAGCCTCTTTGAACTGTTTTTAATTATTCAGAGTTGTCTTAGTCTCCAATTTGCAAGTAGATTCAAAAAAATATGGTTTAAATTTGTGAAATTTATTCACTGAACATGTTGTTTGAAGACAAAAGTTTCTGCAAATCTTTTCAACAAATACAAAAATTTCTTAGGTGGTTGTTATGAGAGACTTGGTTCAATTTAATAAAGAAACACAAAAGCTGATTTAACTAAGCAGGAATTAAACTTTTCTACATGCTTTAACATTTTAATAGGCTGAGTTTATTCATAGAATCACAGAATGATTTGGGTTGGAAGATACATATAGTAGTATCTAGTCCAACACCCCTGCCATGGGGAAGGGACATCTTTCACTAGATCAGGTTACTCAAACCCCATCCAAACTGACCTCGAACACTTTCATGTTGAGGTATCCTGTTTTATTTTTTAAGTCCATGTATGTTTGTTGTGTCCCTGTTAGATGTCTGTTCCTGCTATTCACTGGCAAATTCATTATTAACTTTGCCTATTTTCCATTTTAGAAGATACTACTTTTTTCTCTATTTCAAAAGAGGGGCAGAACTGATGGTTCCTATCACAGAAGGGTGTCTTAATTCACAAAAGCATTAATACAAGCGAACTCAAATAGGAGATTCAGAACTTACTTTCTCCTTATGTTTTTTTGTCCCTCTGAACTGGAAAGGTTGTACTCTGCTGTTTTATGAGACCTATGGAAGGAACTCAATGGAGCAGAGCAGTTTGCCTCGATACGCCCTGTTTGCAGAAGACAGTATAGTTCAGTCTGTTCCAGAACATCCCAGGAAAGAAAACGTGTTCTGTCTCAGCAATTCTTTTGGAGATGTCTACCTATTTCAGGTAACAAAAAGCATACATAACTTGGTGATTGTTTCCATTTTAGGCTGTGTTTGTGAGTATGTGCATGCACGTATATACACATGCACACACAGGCATAATGCTTGTGCCTTTGAATTTAAAATAATAGCATAATTACGCAATTGCACTATGCTATTATAATATTGATTTAAGTGTATGATATGACTTCAAGTATATGATAGTACACCAGTTGGCTCAGTCAGTTATAGTTCGGAAATAAAAAGAGCAAAGATCACACATCTGCAAGATACTTTTCATACCTGTTTGTTACAAGCTTCTAGAAACTCAGTTTTATTATCAATTTTTTTCACATCTATTTGCATTCCACCCTTACAGAATGGTGTGCTCAACCCTGAATCTGCTGGCCTCAAAGAGAGTTTGCTTGAGCAAGATTTTCAAAAAAAGAAGGCTAAAAATAATCTAAAGATCTTGGTTGCTTAACTGCACCACTGGAAATGTTAATAAAGAACGGTATTATATGGAACTGCCTGCCTAGAAACATGTTGATTCATAGGTACACTTGTAAATACCTCCAGAGACACTGTAGATGTATTCTCTTTACCTTGGTGTCCTCTCTCCACTAACTTGACATTTTTTAAGTAAGCAAACATCTCTACGTGTAAAATCTTCTCTGTTGCTGTTACCTGCAAAGAGGTTAGTTTATCTGTGAAACCTGGTGGGTTTTACATTAATTAATTGGAAGGATGAAGTATGCAAGACATATCTTTCCCACAGCTTGTGGGGCTCTGTTGTGCTCCTGGAGCTCTCAGACCTTGCAGGTCTAAGATACAGAAGCTCAAAGTTGGTGGCAAGTAATGTCAGAGTTCAGGAAAATCTTACACTTCCTTTATTTGCAGAGTTATAAAGGTAAAACCTTATTTCACTCATTTTAACATAAGATGCCTAAGATCACAGTGAACCCATCAAGCCCTTCATGTCCTAGAGCTGCTGTTTTATTTTTTTTCCCCTCTTGTCTGCTCATAATGTTGTGCCATTGATTTGTTTCACAGGCGACAAGCCA
This sequence comes from Mesitornis unicolor, assembly GCF_000695765.1. Lineage (NCBI taxonomy): Eukaryota > Metazoa > Chordata > Aves > Mesitornithiformes > Mesitornithidae > Mesitornis > Mesitornis unicolor. Next base: position 94,223 of record NW_010201093.1, read on the forward strand.
GACAGATCTGGAAAACTGGGTTACTGCCATACATTCGGCCTGTGCTTCACTCTTTGCGAAGAAGCTTGGGAAGGAGGACACCATTCGGCTGCTGAAAAATCAAACCAAAAGTTTCTTCCAGAAGATTGACATGGATGGCAAGATGAAAAAGATGGCAGAGTTGCAACTCTCAATTGTTAGCGATCCAAAAAACAGGAAGGCCATAGAGAATCAGGTACCGGAAACTATTTTTACAGAAGCATATTTATCATTATTTCTTGCTTTGCGCTCTGTCTGTGCTTTCTAGACCTGAGAGTAATTGTCTCGGGCATAGCTGACACAGTAGTTGTAATTATTGCCAGGTTTCTACAGCAATCCAGAGCAGCGTGGGAGGTAGGCTTTTCAAAGCTGAGGATCGGACCAATCTGTTTTATGAGCACAAAGCTATTTCTTTTCTCTTCTGGAAAAGTGTAATTAATTTTCACTGGCTTATGATATACTTAGTTGTTAATAATATCTAACTGTTACATAGCATGTCACAGAATACACAGTACGTTCTGTGAATAATTTAATTATTGAATTGCAGTAGAGATTTACGAATGGGTACTTAGCTATAGTGTTCTGCACCTTAAGACAGGACATGAAGAGTACTTTATTCAAATAAAATTGGAGGAAGGACTGAGGCAGACAAAACCATGTGCCTCAGTTGAAATTTAACCGTGACTAGAAGGCCAGGATCCACTAGGTTTTTAAAAGGCCCCATAGGACTCTAAAGGAGAACAAGAAGTCAAGCCCAGAGTTTTCCATCCTAGGTGGAAAAGTGGTTCCCTTAGTACCACTGGCAGCCACTGGAGCATTATACTAGTATAATTTCTAAGAAAAGGGAGATGCTTAGTCACTATCTTAGTTATACTTCTTGTAACACTCTCTGGTTGGATGCTGGGAATTTTTTATCATAGTATAAGCCAAGGCCCATCACTGCTTAGCTTGGGAAAGCAAACATACTAGAGGTAAGATCTTTGTCCATGGCTGGAGCAGACAGAATGTTTGCATCCAAACTTGTGTCTAGGCTATTTTGTTTTGTTGCAGCGAGAAATGAGCTGAGTCATTAGTTGCCTCCTCCTGCAAATCTGAGTATGGCTTCTGAACGCTTGATGTGTTATTCTGATCTCGTTTTCATATTATCGTGGTAGAAACACCTGAATCTTGGCTAAAGCAGCAGCTTAGTGGTGAGGAAGATTCACCACTAAGATTTGTTTTTAAAACGAAAACTGGAACAGTCACCCCAAAATTTCGTGTTCACGGTTCATATGTACCTTGAGATTTCAGCCAAGCCACGGCTGAGACAAAAGGTCAGGGCAGATAGGTGAGCAGCTAGACTGTTCCTCAGCAAAAATGCATAGACATCAAGCCCTACTCTGCTCTCACTTCTCGCATGTGAACGAGGAATCACTCCAGGAATACCTTATGAAAGTACATTTTGAGATGTTGACATCTTGCCCATGTCCTCAGTTTTCCAGGCAGCAACTGTCTAAAGTTTCTTTAGTTAGACAGCCTTAGTGTTCAGGCAAAGACCCAGAGCCTCTCATGTCTGCTTGTCTAGTAATTTAGCTTAATAGGTCTGTGGACTGAGGTTGCTGTATCTTTTATTTTATTAGGCCATTAACAGAAGACATCTGATAATTTTAATTCTTTGACTGGTATTTGAGAGCCCATCCCTACCTGCCTTTCCAGTCAGAGTAGCTGTTGCCCTGTCATTATATTAGGCTGCACGTTATGGCCTCTTTAGTAGCAACTGAAGTTTATTTCCTTTGATCCAATACAGCGTAATTATGTTTCTTTGGTTAGTGGAACACTTTTAGTTGCAGGAATTTGATGCTTATAATATTTTAAATTCTTAGTAGTATACTGGTTTAAATTTGACGAAGGGCAGACTTACTGGTACTGACTTTACTGTCAAGCTTTTGTAGCACACTTCAGTCGGAAGCTATATGAGCAAAGTTCAAAAAGTATGCAGGTTTGTGTAGGGATTTGTGGTGTGGATGTTCTTAAGCCCTTTTAGTGCTCAGACATTCATAATTTATTTCCAGGTCACTTTATTTCATGGTCCAAAGCCTAGTGAGATGAATGGAGGAGGAAAAGCATCCTTTCATTGTTGTAGGTTTTGAGACCTAGAATATATAGATTTCCAGAGATGTCAAGTGCTTGCAGCATGTGATGCAATAAGGGAAAATCCTGATGCATATTAACTTAATTACCCCCCCCCCCACCGTTAGATAGTAATGCTAATAGTATATTTAGAGTCAGCTGAAGAGTACTGATGCTCTCTTAATATCTGCTAATTAGATGTTCTGTGCTTGAACAACTGCTGTTGTTCTCCAGCTCAGCTCCTGGAAGAAGTAGGCTACATTTTGCTGAAACTGGAATCTATCACTAGGGCTGGAGAAGTTTTATTCCTGTTAATCTTCTGTCTATGAATGTCTCAAAACATTGAATGAGGGCAAACCAGTGAGACAAGGAGTGAGACGGATCATGTGCAAACATCCACTAGCTAGCAAACAATACATTTATAATGAGCCTTTTCTCCAGTCTTGATCTCTTTGATCCCTGTAAAATCTCTCCTTACAGTTGCTGAAGGTTTGTTGGCAAAGTCACTTCAGAGAAAAGTCTAACTGTGTTTCCTAATCTTTTGATTTGAGGTCTCGGAGATTGGCTTTTGCAAAGGGAAAAAAAAATAATCTCGATGTAAGTAATAACCAAAAATTCTTAATGTACTTAGTAAGCTAGCAATTTTGCAAAAACATTATTCCTGAAAGAAAAGTTTGCATGTTTGTAGCTCAGTTGTTCAGCAATGGTGTTGTTTAGTTGTCTTTTGCCCACTTTGAGTAGCAAGAAGAATATAAAGTCTGGATTTTGTTTTGTGTAAATTTGGTGGTGTTTTCAATCATTTGGCAGTTACGATTCCTCCATGATGAAATACTTTGTATTGGCAATATTGTAGTTTATTAGCATGCCCTACATCCTGTGCTGGAAAACTTCACAGGTGATATATTTTGGGGAAATTCAGCGGAAGCACTGTGATTGACTTAAGAGGGACCATAGTGGTTTGTTATGTAGAAAGATGAGGCACAGCCTTAATTTATTCCCACTGGGGAATTATCTTGGAAACTGTGATTTCTATATCCTTGCTTCTTTTTCTTCCTCTTCCTCAGAAAAGCAACCACCCAACCTCAACTTTCTATTTTCTTTCACATCTGTATTGATTTAAAAGCAGTATTTCTCTGCTGAAGACTTAGTAATTCACAGGGCTTTATAAGCAAGCAAAACCTTTTCTTGTTTCACAGTCACCATCACCTGGAAGTCAGTTACAGTAAAGAAACCTGGACTTCTAAAATTGCTGTAGATATTTTAATGTACATACATGTTTCTTTCTGGTGTCCAGCAAATGGACTGGAGAAGCACATCTGATAATATCTTTTAAATTTGGTGGATTTACAGGCCAGCAATTTGTAAAGCTAGTGCTAAACACAAGAAGTGCAAACAAAAAAATGAAAAAGAATATGTTGTTTTTCTAGAGAAATTATTATTTTAGAGACTTAATGCTATCGAACTGGTTAAGAAATATCTTCAGCCTTGTGGCCTAGATCAGGGATTCTCTCTATCTGGGTTTACTGCTCCAATAATAATAATAATAATAATAATAATAATAATAATAATAATAATAATAATAATAATAATGATAATGATAATGATAATAATAATAATAATAGACTTAGCAACTGTTTGAGAGAAAATGGCAGCCCTTCACATAGCTATTGGTTTTGTTGGACAGTTAAGAAGAAAGGTATCATTGAAGCATTTGTGTGCAGCAGCCAGTCCCAGTAGGCCACTGGCAGCATGGCTGGATAATCTCAAGCCTGCACATACTACCTACAGCCACTTGTGCTTATATTACTATATTCAATCAATATGTTGTGGGTGGTGGTATTCCCCAAGGGTGTAACTTCTCTAAACTGAAGAGAATTAAGGCAAAATGTAGCAAGTTTGAAAATCCCCTGGCGCCAAGATGAGTTTCAAAGCCCATCTTTAAAAAAAAAATTAGTTTTCCTAGCTGTTTAACCTGCTAGAGAAATCACAGTGTTTGTTGTGAATATGGAACGCTAACTTGTCCTGAAGTTAGTAAAAGGGATTACTAGCATTTATTTGGAGCTCTTTTAACAAAATGTTGCAGACTAAGTCAAAAGTAGAGCTCTCCATGCCTGTAGAACTGGTTTTAATGGAATGAAAAATCTACGTCACAGTGAGGGCACTGCAGCTCTGGGTGTACTTTTTTATGTACCTGGTACATAAATCTATTCTATTGTCTAACTTTAGAACAATAATATGAATAATAGTTTCTTGAAAGCATTCTAGGTTTTCCTCTTCAAGTTTTAATATGTTGGTATAATAACGTTTTCCAAGCTATTCAGATGTTTCTGATGTGATTCATATTTTCTGGGCTCATGATACTTAACTTACTTATCAGATGGGTTATAAATGTAGGTATTTTCTTGCAGGCACTGAAATGATGAGGCATTAATGAGAAGAACAGGCTTATGCTTGGAAATATTTTTTATGGAGATTTTCATATGTGTCCTCCAACTAAAAGTAGTTTATCTGTTGACATAAAAAACCAAGGAGATCACTAAGGTGGTGGTCTGTGTGCTCTGGGTAGTCATTAAATTCACTAGTGCCTTTCTTTTCCTCCCTTCCCTTCCCTATAGTGGTCTTTGACTTTTTACACAGAGCATAACTTCATTACTTATTTTTCTGTTGAAAATGTACCTGACTCTTTCTCTTAGATTTATAGAAAGATGACTGGAATAGTTTTGGGAATTTTATTCTTCAGGCTCCCCAAAGCCCAAATTTCACGTCTTAATAAAGCATCTGATGAAATATCGTCTGACACTCAGATGAAAACTCTCAATAACAATACTCAAAGAGAATATTTTCAGGGAACTTTGCTAGCAGTTGCCAGTTTTGCCACATACAAATTCAACTTGAATCACAATACACAATTACTTTTCTTTCTTCCATACCCTCCTAAACTAAAATCATTATCTAAACTTGTTAGAACAGACCCTTAGTTTGCATGGTCTTTGACCTGGTTGGAGCAGGGCTCCACTTTCAGAGAGGTTCACTACTAATTCTGTTTAGGTCTGACACTTCAGTGTAGGATGGGCCCTTGCTGCATTGCTAGCAGAATCCTCTTTAGTAGTGGTAGACTGTCACTGAGGAGTGAAGTGAGTGGACAGCCAGAACATTAGGGAAGGTCATCTCCATACTCCTCACCATTGTAATTACTGTTTTGCAAATGAGTCCATTTCCATCTTTCTTTCAGAAAGATTTAGTATAAAATAATGAAAAATTTAATAAAATATTAGTGAATGTGGAGTTGCATAGCATTATCTCATACCATGTAGCTGGTGGGGGAGTGTGTGCAGAAAGGGCTTGTCTGGTTTTTGGGGACAGACAGCTGCATAATAAGAGTCAGTGACTTTCCTAATTGGATACTTTGCTATGAACATACATATGAGAGTGCCAATTTCAATCAGATTATTGACAAGAATGTGAATTTGGTACACATGGGTTCACTTTTGTGCTATCAGTGGTATTGGGAGTAAGATTTCCTATGTCTGTTTTGGTTATAAATGATGAAAATTCTGTCCTTTCAAAACAGGCAGAAAGATGGCATTTATTGTAAAAAAAAGCTGTTTTGTTATTTCAGAATGTTTTCTTAATCGTTTTTTAAGTCACTAGGCAGAATGAAGAATAAAGGGTATTGCTAATTATACATATTGTTGTTGTACTCTATTATGTTACTTTTGTATTTTTTTGAGCTAAAAGTTATGACAGTATCTCTGTTGTGTCCTTTAAAGTAATGGAATTTCTGAGAGAGTGATGGTTTTGCTTCTTCGAGTTCTCTTTAGGAAGTAATGACAATAAAAATCTTTTCCTTGTCCCCAGAAACCAAGTGACTCATTTATCCAGATGGGTACAATAAGAATTGTGTCTGAGAACCAGGGACTGGAATGCAAAGAGTTTGATGTGTTTGTAGTGTGGTTGAGAAGCTGTTCATATAAAACAGCAGCACCAGTTTCTTTTAAATCCATATAGTTCCCTACATCAGCTTGCAGGGACGCTTTCCATCTGGGAATATGTTGCAAAGGGGAAAAGTCTGAATTTTTTACTGCTGTAGATAGTGAATTGTGTCAATGAGGAGCTCATTTTTCTATAGTATAAGAAGTGTTACTAAATCCAGACAGTTTTAAAGGCTTAAGCACGGAGAAGGCACTCCTCCCTGTGCTGTTTTTGTTTTTTTTGGTGCTGCTTTAAATAAGTGCCAAGTGGAAAACTGGTATTATGTTACCAGGTGAGCTGCAGGAAGTTTCTTCCCTCCTTCCTCTAGGTCCTTGGAGCTACCTCAAGCTGATTCAGTGTAATTTCTGGCACTGCTTTCCACCATTCACGTACTGCTTAGGGTTTTATTACACTGACCAGTTCTTACTTTGTACAGAACAGGTATTTGAAAATGAGACAGTCCTTCCCCAGCTCCTCAAAAGACACTGTTTGCACTGTAGTATAAGAAGAGTGAGGAGCCCAGGAGCGATCCCTGAGCCACACTGTTGGCACTCCCTTCACTGGGACTGTCGGAGCCCTGCAAACCCCCTAAGCATATTTGAGTGGCAGTGGAGGTGCCACTAGAAATATCATCTACAGAGAGAACTGTATAACATGTAGGAACTATGAATTCCCATGTCCCCTGCTGGAAGTCACTGGTCTGTATTGTCTGATCTGAGTGTATTTACCCTTTGCCTTTCCCAAGCTCCCACTTTAGAATTTACTTATAGAAAACCTATCAGAGTTATTCAATTAATAGAGACGTGCTTTCCCGGGTAACTACAGACCGGTCAGCCTC
>NW_010201094.1:0-2001 GCF_000695765.1 Mesitornis unicolor
GTGTCAGGAGGAAGGAGCCAGGCTCTGCTGTAGGATGTCCAATGCCAGGACAAGGGGCAAATGGTCCCAAGCTGGAGCACAGGAGGTTCCAGCTGAAGATGAGGCCAAAGTTTGTGAGTGTGAGGGTGGCAGAGCATGGCCCAGGCTGCCCAGAGAGGTTGTGGAGTCCCCTTGTCTGGAGACACCCAAAGCCCTGGCCGTGTTCCTGTGTGACTGCTCTGGTGATCCTGCTGTGGCAGGGGTTGGACTGGGGGAGCTTTCCAGGTCCCTTCCAACTCCTCACATTCTGTGTGTGATTCTCTTTGCAATTTGCAAAGCTGTTGCTAAATCACTACCCAGACAGGGAGAGAAGTCTTTCTGCCTTCTTTTTTTTAATTAAAAAATGCTGCTGCTGTGATTTAAAAATATGTTCTATGCCAGAGAACTAAAACAGTTTCAACAAATGCAGGGAAACACAACTCATCTGTGGAGCTGGGACTTGGCGTTGTCCAGGACATTGCTGTTCCATTTCCTCAGTGTTTGTTCCTCAGCGCAGCCTCACAAAAACTCCTCCGGGGCTGCAGGCTGCTTTCTTCTTGATTTTCTTTTTCTCTTTGCAAGGCTTGGAGATGGTCTCAGCTTCCTGAAACAAAGGACATTGCAGCCATTAAGTAGGGACCACTTAAACCTGCTACCTCGTAAGACAGGATTTAAAAATATATGGTTTTGAGTAACCACAGGAAATTCTGTTCAAACTGAAGCTGATGGCGGGAGTGGACGATCTCCTGCTGAGGAGCAGCTGAGGGAGCTGGGGCTCTTGAGCTTGGAGCAGAGGAGACTGAGGGGTGCCCTCATTCCTGGGGATCAATTTGGAAAGGGCCAGTGTCAGGAGGAAGGAGCCAGGCTCTGCTCTATGATGTCCAATGCCAGGACAAGGGGCAATGGTCCCAAGCTGGAGCACAGGAGGTTCAAGCTGAAGATGAGGCCAAACTTTGTGAGTGTGAGGGTGGCAGAGCATGGCCCAGGCTGCCCAGAGAGGTTGTGGAGTCTCCTTGTCTGGAGACACCCAAAGCCCTGGCCGTGTTCCTGTGTGACTGCTCTGGTGATCCTGCTGTGGCAGGGGTTGCACTGGGGGAGCTTTCCAGGTCCCTTCCAGCTCCTGACAGTCTGGGCCTCTGTGACACAGAGAGCATGGGGTTGACAGTCACAGAATCACAGAATCCCAGCATGGTTTGGGTTGGAAGGAACCTTAAAGCACCCCCAGTCCAACCCCCATGGGCAGAGACACCCAAAACCAGCCCAGGCTGCTCCAAGCCCCGTCCAATCTGGCCTTGGGCACTGCCAGGGAGGGGGCACCCACAGCTTCTCTGGGCAACGTTGGCCAGGGCCTCAACACCCTCACAGTAAAGAACTTCTTCCTAATATCCAGTCTAAATCTCCCCTGTTCCAGTTTAAAACCATTCCCCTACAGTATATAGCACTTGGTCATTGCTATACTCTTGATTGTTGCTTTGCTATTGATTGCTGCCATATTATTGATTGATACTATATTATTGATTATTAATAGTGTTGTGTAATAGCTTGAGATATAAATACTTATGTTTGCTTTATTAATCACAGCCATACTTGCTAGTGGTGATTTTTGTAGTAGCTGTGGTAATCTGCAATGAAGTAGAGAAATGTAGAGGATAAAAGCCTCTGTGTCCTTGTGTATTACAGAATCCTACAAACCCCCAGGTGTGATCTCTACACACCCACAGGCCAGGTAACCCTTTAGATGGTGACACCACCTCCCCTGAAGCACCAGTCCAGTCTCAGCTACCAGCTACCAGCCAAAATGAACTGTCAGTCCCTGCATGTGCAGCGTGGAAGCACTCAGGGATCAGTCCACTCCCTGCTGTTAATATGAAGGATATTAATATTTCTGCCAGGGTGCAAAGAGAATCACAGACCGTTAGGGATTGGAAGGGACCTTAAAAGCTCAACCAGTGCAGTCCCCCTGCCGGAGCAGGAACACCTCGA
>NW_010201095.1:0-1174 GCF_000695765.1 Mesitornis unicolor
CTGTCTTCTGAACGCAACAGGACTCAGTAGCTAAGCTGAATAAGTTTGTGGGCATGAGCATATATGTTTGAAAAACAGTTCTAATCCTAGTTCACAATTTTAATGCCACATATTTAAAATCAATAAACCTCTTTCTAGCTTATCTCTGTGCTGAGTATCTAGACTTACTGAAAGTAACAATAAGAATTCTAGCACACACTGATTTTATCATTGCTTTTTCCCATATTGATAATCTTGGAGTTAAGACTGAACTCAATCTCCTTCTGCCATGTTCAATTATTCTCCTTAAAGAGTAGCAAGAGAACATTTAATTCACAAAAATCAGCACTTCTTATAATCTTAAGATACCACTGGCCTTCACAGGGATGAAGACTCCAATGGTTTCAGAAATTCTGTCCCAAAGAGCTCCCCTGACTTTAAGACTTTAGTTCCTTCTCTCCCAAATGACATTGGCAGAAGAGATTTAAAGTCCCAGATTTAGACCATCTACTAAGGATGTGTGTGCTCAATGTCCTACAGGTTGAAATGAAGCAAAGTGGGATCATTTTCTTTATTGCAGTTAGTGCTTGGCTTTAATGCCTCATTTATCACAGAGCCACGTAATTGAAATTTCTTGTCCAACACAAGGCTGTGAGAGCTGTTAAAGACCACTAACTTATGCCCATCCACTAACAGCTTTGCTGCTTTGTAGTGCCCAGCCCCAAATTTCTGTGTAATCTATCAAAGAAGAGGGAGAAAATACCAGTTACACTGATCTCAAACTGCAGCATTCACTCACTAGCCTCCAGAAAGACTGTTTTCCTGACTGAGCTTCCAGTTGACTGCCTGAACAGAAATCACTACTGAAATCTAGACAAACAGTACTAAGCGACTTCCAAAAATCAGTGTGACAAGAAGAAGAAAAGCAGAGCATAACAAAGAAGTTCCTCACCTTAGCCAAAATTTGGTTGGTGCTATGGTTGTAATTTAATACATGCTTATTGAGTCTCAGTAATGTTTTTGCACATTTTCATTACTGAAGCAATTCTTTGGAAGCTAGGAAAAACCTACTGAGTTGTTGGATTGGAAACCAAAGGAATTGCATACCCTTTGTAGCTTTCTTTGCAAGATGATCACATAGAAAATGGCTGAATAATGACCAACACAAACCTTTCTTCATGGAACTACTTTTTAA
>NW_010201096.1:0-11003 GCF_000695765.1 Mesitornis unicolor
GAGAAAGAAAATAATTTAGAGATCCTATAATTGTTTTAGTTTAAAGTATAAATTTGTGGGTTTTTCCTTGAAGTTATATGAATTGGTCTGTCTTTGTTCACACTGCTGACAATCTTTCAGGCTGGTTTCCTGTCAAGACTACAGTGGCATCTAGTCTTTTAAAATACCATGTTTGAGAAACACCTCAGATGAGGATTAGAGCACGCCAGTGAGCAAGTGTCCTTTTCTCCTTCAAATCAGAACATCAGAAACATCTGCATTTTCAATTTTAAAGTGATAATAAAAAAACAACCCAGGCTTGTTTGCTAACAATCAAAAGCAATTGTTTGGGAAGATTCATCCTCCAGGAGGACCTACTTCATCTTACTTCAAAGTTCTTTTTGGTGACCATGAGAAAGAACTGCACGCAGCCCCCGTGTTACCTCTGCATTCAAATTAACCATCCATTTCACAGTCGGACACGTCCCTGACAACTTCTAACATGGTAGCTGAAGTGCTGTCTTCTCCCTTTTATCAGAGCAGCACCAGTATTTTAAGCCAGAGAAAACAGTGCCTTCGTTTTCAGAACAGACGTGTAATAAAGCTGTACCCTTTGATTATTCTCCAGTGCAATTCCTTTAGTTTCCCGGAGCTTTAACTATAATGCAGATAGTCCTGAGATTAAATGTGTGTGCTTGCACAATCTTTACTGGTTCATTTAAGTCTTCCTTCAAAGCATTTTACATTTTTCAAAGGCCAACACCAATCCAATTGGCTGCTTAAAATGCAGCCTATTACAAAAGCAAAGCTATAAGCTCCTGACAAAAACATTCAGCCTTTCATACTAATCACAGATAAAGTGGATTTGGCAGAAGATAATTAGAGACGTCTAGAAGACTTCTGTATTCTGATGAAATCTGAATGCTTTCTCCAGTACACCTTAAATATTTAATACGAAGTAAAACCGGAATAAAGTGGGGAGACACGTACGCTTAAAATAAATATTACTCTGGAAAAAACCAAAAGGGAGATTGATTCCAGTAAACTGAACTGCAGCAGGAAGTCGTTCTTGACACCATAAAGCAAGAAGCATATGTTTGGTTCATCATCAGACTGGCGGAAGAATGAATTAAGAAGTGCTAACAAATCCGTACACAGGCACTTTTAAAACCTGATCTCGATCTACTTGTGAAGTAGTAATTTACACTCAAAAAGAGTAAGATGCAGGACAACTTCTTGGGAATAAACAATCCTCCCAGCACCCTGTTTCCATACAACGGAGGAAAAAAGAGAAAGTAACTTCAACTGCAAAGTGAGTGAGACATCAAAGCACGCTGCCCTCAATAACATTCTTTAAGTGTCATATGTTGGCCCGTATCCCAGGATACCCTTGGAAATGACACACTGCATCTCAGCGGGATTCTTTCAACAAAATATTGTAATATATAAATTCAGGTTTGATTCTAACTTATTTGATTAAATAAAGCTTTGTGGGCATTGTGCACAACAGATGTCAGAGCCTGATGGTCTTTTGTTCCAATTCCTAATTATTTGTGAAGCTGCCGTTTATAAATGCTTTCACATAATAAGACCAATAAATCATCCATCTAAAAGGCAGAAGTATGATTCCATTATGAAATGGCAAAACCCACCACTTTAAAACAATATCAGGTTTCAAGGACAGCTCACTAAATAAAAAGCTGGAGTGTTCTGCCCTAGTTGAAGTAAGGGATGAACCAGCGACTTTGCTTCTTACCAAAAACCAACTCTGAAGTGAGTAACACTCCTTTCTCACATGTAAACGTACAGTCTCACCTCCATTAGCGAGAAACAGACTGCGAAACAGTTAGAACAATGGCTTCAATAGTTTCTTTTTTCCCAAGAAATGTCTTCAGTTAAAATTCTGAAAACACAGGCACATTTCCGAGCTGTCACAGGATTATTTCTACCAATCCCAAATGCAGGCCACGCTACTGCCTTTAGACCATGTCAAACTTTGGCACCGCTCAGACAGAACGGGTTTAATCCGAAACCACTCAGAAGCAAATGGAAGACTCTCCCTGATGACGAAGAGAATAAACAAATCCACTTATTTTGCGTATTATTCCAAATACTAAAAAATGAAAACCCTACAGTTGTAAAAACAAGATGACTCTAAGCAGGGTACCAGAAACCCGTATTTAGAAATCTGACTGATCAGCCCAAACTCCTGTGTATCTGCTTAGTTTTAAGAATTTTTACGGATTCTGTTCTTAAAAATAGGCAAACATTTAACTGGCCAGTGAAGCAAAGCCCTGACTAAATATTGTATGGCCATCTTACCCTGTTTCAGTGATACAGCAGAGAAGAGTTCATATGATAGATGGTGATTTAATGGCAGATATTTAAAAAGGGGAAGCCAGAACCTGAATATCTGGCTCTTGATTTTGTGTTTTTCTCTGATAACTTTAGAGCATCAAATACATTTGATGCTCTAAGTGGCCAGAAAAGCCAACGGCATCTTGGCCTGTATTAAAAACAGTGTGACCAGCAGGGCCAGGGAGGTGATCATCCCCCTGTACTCGGCACTGGTGAGGCCGCACCTCGAGTGCTGTGTTCAGTTCTGGGCCCCTCACTAGAAGAAGGATGTTGAGATTCTGGAGCGTGTTCAGAGCAGAGCCACAAGGATGGGGAGGGCTCTGGAGAACAAGCCTGATGAGGAGCGGCTGAGGGAACTGGGCTTGTTTAGCCTGGAGAAGAGAAGGCTGAGGGGAGACCTCAGCACCACCTCCAACTGCCTCAAGGGAGCTTGGAGAGAGGTGGGTGCTGGGCTCTTCTCCCAGGTGATGGGGATAGAACAAGGGGAAACGGCACCAAGCTGTGCCAAGGGAGGTTCAGGTCAGAGATAAGGAGGAAGTTCTTTCCTGAGAGGGTCGTCAGAAGCTGGCACAGGCTGCCCAGGGAGGTGGTGGAGTCACCATCCCTGGATGTGTTTAAAGAGCGGGTAGACGAGGTACTTAGGGATATGGTTTAGGGGGTAGACAGGAGCGGTTGGACGTGATGATCTCAGAGGGCTTTTCCAACCGAGCCATTCTGTGAGTCTGTGATTTATTTTTGCCTTGCTGCTATGATTTTATTTAGATTGGATCCTAAGTTAACAACATAATAAGACATCTTAAAAGACAGTAAATATGCCTGCAGAATTCCTGGCACACAAGCAGAGGATCTGTAAGCCCTTGCTTAAAAAAAAACAACTCCCAAAGAGAAAAAACAAAAAAAACGCAAGCATTAAGTGCATTTTATTTGCAAATATCATATGCAAACAAATCGTGTAATCACTTGGACTGAAGAAAACTAATAGGCTACTATGATTTTTTTTCCTTCTAATAGCAGGAAAAGTATCATTATCCTGATAGCATCCTCGACAGACAGATATCAAGTCCAAACCTGAGTGTTTCCAGTGACTGATTACCAAACACGCCTGCCCTGATTATCGTTATTACCTATTGGTAAAAATGGTTTCTTAGTGTTTAATGTAAAAAATACTTTCCACATGAGACAATACTTCTTGTTCTGTCATTGATTACTAATGACATTAAATTATCCTGACCTGCTCTATAACATTCCTTTCCATTTCTCCGATAAGTAGTCATTTTTCTCTTCAGATGTGCAATCCTTTGCATGAACATGCCCAGCCGTCATTACCTTCTCTCAGCTATTATTTCCCTAAACTTTTCATCATTTTTGTTGTTTGTTGAACTGCATCCAGTTTATTTTAAACAGTGCATTATCTTCTGCACTGTCTTTGAAGATAAACATGAAAATTCCACACCACTGACACCCTGGAGGAGACGTTACAAAGAAAGACAGGGTTTACAGCACATCACTGCACGTAAAACACACATGCCACCCAGGAAAGAGCTTTCTTTTTAACCTATAAAGATGCTAAAAAGCTGTGTTTTACCCATTTTAAAGCTACTGTGATAATTCTTGCACAAAGGAAGCATCTGAGTTAAATTTCACGGTGTCTTATAATACACTAGGACGTAAACCAGAAAAATACATAGAGGATTAAGTTTCCATAAAGCCCAAACGATCTGGCATATGAAATCGGAGAAGGAATTTAATCCACTCCTATAATGTGGTCAGGGCAAATGACTTCCACCCTGTCTCCATAGCTGCCTGCTACAGCCACCGAGCCAGAATAGCAACCCCGACTCCTGCAGGCCCCCGGTGTGGCTGGAGCGGCCATCACCTGGCCGGCTCTGGTGGCCAGGGATGCAGCAGGCCCCGGCGCAGCTGCTCGGTGGCAGCATTCCTGGTTCCTGTGTGTGCAGCCGCGCTCCTCGACTTCACTGGCCAGGTATCTTCTGAGCACGGAGTGTATGGATCGTCCTGCTGAGTTATCTTCATGTCTAACTTGCCTCGAGAGCTGCCTCCTGTTTAGCCCCTGCGCGGGTCCCTGCGGGTGTCGACGTGCCGAGGTGCGGACGGCCTCGGCTCCCTTCAGCCTGCAAACTCCCTCCTGATGGATAACCACATTTTTCAGCTGTCTTTGCAACAGCTAAAGTAGAAAGCCTCTTTTCTAAGCAAACAATTACATTAAATTAGGAATTAATTTGTTTTCAATGTGAAATAAATTAATCCCCACTTAAAAGAAGCTACTATTATAAGGCAGGAATATTATTCCCTCCTCTTTTTAGAGAGCTAAGAAGAGACTCAGTTTTTTCCAGTAAGAATTTTTAAGTCAGGAACCATTACTGCGCCACTGTGACATGGTTTTGTAGTTAAAAACACAGCACAACAAGGGTACAAGTTGTAAGGTTTTTGGTCCTAATGCCTTTTCCTTGGCACACAAGATTTTCAGGTTTAAGAGGAACTCGCGTAACCTTGCACGCAATTCATTCTCCTCAGGTTTTTTTCCTATCAAATGCAGTGCATTTTACAGTGAATTTTTCATCCTTTTAAAGAAAGAAGTAGCCATAATTTTGCTTTATATCCATTCACAATGCAATTTGCAAGCAGTCCCATTTGTCAGCTAGCAAAAGGTATGGGTACGTTCCTGTTCTCGGACGCTATTACTCGAAGAGCAAAAGCAAGAGGCTGTGCACTGACCTTCATCTGTTCCCAAATAACATCTTTTAAAAGCCTCGAATCTGTTTAAGGGGAGCTGCTGAAACCTGAAACGAACTTGGTCTATCGCTTCATAAAGCAGATGAATGTAAAAGGTAAGTATTACATTTCAGGCTCTTACTGTACTGAATACGGCAAAATTAGGACGAGGGAGAATGTAACTGGAAAGGGAGTCTGGTTTTAGAGAAGAATTCTTTTCTTACTGGCATTAATGATTGCTTTGTAATATTTCATACGCTTGCATTTCCGACAGAAAATCACTAGAAATCTGCACAAGGAAAATGTCCTCCTGGCCAGGTTTTTTATTTTTAAAAGCATTGATCCTAAAAAAAACCACGAACAACTTCTCTCCCCACAAATCACGCCGCCACAAACTGCTAACCAGCTCTGATGGACCCAAGTCTAAGCAGCATCTTGAAATACACCTCGCATTTAAATTTTCATCGCTTTCACTCCACTTGATTTCCCTAAGAATATGTTTAATAATGAGCAAAGCCATCAGCTGAGTAGTGAGATGCAAAGTAAACTTAATTAAAAAGCAAGCAGTGCATAAAATAACTGCAGAAGGCATTTTTTGCTGCGTGTCACTGTCTAACACAACAGGCCAGAATTATGTGACACTTAGGAGTCTAAATGCACCTAAAGTTGTTCAATAATCACAATAAAAAAGAGATCATCAAAAATATTTATTTTTCTTCATTTTTAGTAATTTTCACTGTTGTTTCTAACAATGTAATAAAACCATGCAAAGAGCTCTGTTAATACAAAGATGATCAAGGGAGTGGAGCATCTCCCTTCTGAGGAGCGGCTGAGGGAGCTGGGGCTCTTTAGTTTGCAGAAGAGGAGACTGAGGGGAGACCTCATTCATGTTTATAAACATTTAAAGGGTGAGTGTCACGAGGATGGCGCCAGGCTCTTCTCGGTGACAAACAATGATAGGACAAGGGGTAACCGTCACAAACTGGAACACAGAAGGTTCCACTTCAATTGGAGAAGAAACTTCTTCTCAGTGAGGGTGACAGAGCCCTGGCCCAGGCTGCCCAGAGAGGTTGTGGAGTCTCCTTCTCTGCAGACATTCAAAACCCGCCTGGACGCCTTCCTGTGTAACCTCATCTGGGTGTTCCTGCTCCGGCAGGGGGATTGGACTGGATGAGCTTTGGAGGTCCCTTCCAATCCCTGACGTTCTGGGATTCTGTGAGTCTGTGATTCTAATGTTCAACTGCATGTTTCAAAGAAAGATTAACTTAAATGTAACGTAACTTAAATGCATTATTTTCCAATAGAAAAACGGCTTATAAACTGGCAGATTTCTTGACAAGATTATAGATTTTTAACAGCTGTCAGATGGGAACTGTAGCATTCATTAAGTATTTCATCTACTTACAAAATCATAGAAACCTTCACCGTGTCAAAGACTTGTGGAGATCCAACCTCCTGCTCAAAACAGGACTAACTTCTGAAGTTAGCTCTGACTTCTTGTCCAGTCAGGGTGTGAATTTCTCCAAGGACAGGAGTTCCTCAGCCTCTCTGGCCAAAGCGCTCCAGGACTGATCCACTCTCCGTGGGAATGTCTGTCTTTGTGTCCTGGGTCCTAATTTAAACCCAACTATTGTAGGAAATGCTGCTTCTTTTGCCTATACTGACACCCAGTTGGCTTTTGACAACACAGATTTGGGAGGTTTGCCTTGGTAGCAGTTTATTTTGTGGCTAGTACTAATTTTGCAAAACCTTTTTGTTTTTCTCCTTCAACTGATGGAGAGGTTAAGAGTAAGCAATTACCTGGTCAAAACTGAACAAAACAAAGGTGACTCCAGGACTGATACCCTACTTCTAAATGGTCTTGATCTTAAGGAAGCTCAGGAGCCACACGCTGTAAACTCCAGTCCAGATCTCAAGAACTAAGAAGGAAACAATGAGGAGAAAACCAGGAATATCTAATTTAAAGTTGTGCTATTTCTGCTGATGCTGGAGTCACCCCAGAGTGTGTATGGTTAAATGGTCTTGATGATCTTGTCCTACTGCAATATATTGTGGGACTTTAAAAGAAGGTGATTCACACTTAATTAAATTACAAATTAAGTTACTACTGCAGCCCTCATATTTTTGTCTTTGTATAATTCAGTCAGTTGTTCATCTGAACAGTTGGAAAGGATAGATCTATACAGAAATAAATTCATCTCTCGCTGAATATTTCCCTGTATTAAGTCTGTATTCTGAATATCTATTGAATGTTGACGTATATTGACCTCAACTGAAATGAGGAAGAAGACAGGGGTCCCAAAGGAACGCAGCACACAAGCTCTCGGTTCACTGTCATGTGGCAAGGAAGTCTTAAGCAAACGTTTACTTCCACTGATGAAAGAGGATGACACATAGAGACACGAGTTAGGCTCAATGTCTGTTTTAACATGATTAGCATAGTATTTTTTTAAATTCAGTATCATCATCATATGTGCCAATTATATGTAAATATACAACATATACATATGAGGACTTTACAGATCTGGCCTTTCAGTGGGTATGTTCGATTCAGATAAACAGCCTTTTTAAAAAACTCGGAGCATTTAACATTGTTACAGCATCTTCAGAAGTAAAGTAAGTTTTGAGTAGTTTTGAAAAAGGGGTCTTAATTATAGAGAAGGGATTTTAATTGTGGAAAACACCTACAATCTTTCTGCAGAAGATGCACTAGAAATAAATACAGACCAACGGGACATATGTGCCAGGAACCCCTCCTCTTCCTCAAGACTTTATCCTTCATTAAGCTTAATGAACCTCTAAGAGCACTCTAAGTATGAAGTCCTCTACACTCTTCAGCAACTAGACAACGTGACTTTTCTATATAACTAGCATCACAGCTGTCCTATTAAAAATACAGTA
Source organism: Mesitornis unicolor (assembly GCF_000695765.1). Classification (NCBI taxonomy): domain Eukaryota; kingdom Metazoa; phylum Chordata; class Aves; order Mesitornithiformes; family Mesitornithidae; genus Mesitornis; species Mesitornis unicolor. The sequence continues at coordinate 7,972 of NW_010201096.1, forward strand.
AAATGTAGGGCTTTAATGAACTCTGAGGAATTTTGAACCTGACTGGTTGATCTGATAACAACTGGCTTCATATTCACAGAGAGAATTTATGTAAAACCGTGGATTTCCTATACAGAAAGTTCACGTTATCACCTTTGGTGTCAGAAGTTGCACTGAATGTACTTGTGACAGAGTGTTCGACATTCTACGGTTCAACAGTGGTCACTAAGAAGCTGGGATGGCAGCTGTTGTACATCTGAAGCTAACAAATGTTATGTGACCAGAGATGACTGGCACGACATGTGGCCGTAGCCTTTTTATACAGTTAAGTTCTCAACTATTTGAAAAATGTCCACAAAAGTTCTTCAGAAATCCTGTTCTCAAGAAGTTCGTGGAAAACTGATCCTTTAACATTTACCCCACTCAGTTAGTTGCTTATATTCACATGCTATCACAGAGCGATAATCTAACGTTTAAACAAAAATACTACTACAAGTTATTCATCTGGAAGTCATGTTCTCAGCTCTGTGACTTGAGGCTGGCTTCACTTACTTGAAAGTACAGGGCACGTATTAGATTTCCAGCAATCAATTATCATTTCTGCCTTTGTATCTGCGATCGCAAATCCAGGCACATACCCATATGGACAGACAAAGTGCAAAGACAGAACTGTCTTCCAGGCAAATTCCAAAAGCAAGTGTGAAGTTTAGTGCTGAAATATCACTCCCTTTTCTGTCCTCGTTCTCAAGTGGTACAGGCATTTTTCATTTATCTAATATTTTCCAGTCTTCCTGGAACTTTTACCTTCATGATCTTTATACTGATAAAAAGGGTTGCTACCACTGTCTGTCCATCCCAAGTACCCACACACAAAAACACTCACGGTGAGGATTTGGAGGGTTCAGTAGAGAAGAATTTCTATAAATGCAACTGATTTTACCGACTTATTTCACACACAGGAAAAATGGCATCTCTCAGCATGACTCTGGTTATGTCACAATTCCTTTTGCCAACAGTGTTTTGCCGCATTTTTTACATTTAATAGATTTAAAAAAGCTTTTTTCTAGGGAAGAGTTGTTACCTTTGCTTTTTATTTTTTTTCTTCTAGTACCTGAATTTTCAGTGACTAGATTAAATATTTATACTTTTAAAAAATATTTATTAATACTTTAGTATTTAGTGACTCTTGAGATCGGGTCTGTTTCATATGTACCCTGTTTGTTATAATTTTGCATGAACTGATCTTTGAAATCAGGAGTTAACTGCTTTTCTTCTCTGATAGATGAAATACAATTGGGAAGACAGAACAAAGCTGCTGGCCATGCACTCCTTCCCATGTGCTCAGTTGAGTGTTTCGGTGCACAGAATGGAGGGCCTGAAAGGTTTCAGGCGTTTGTAAAGTTACTTGAATGAGACTTTGCCTAATCCACCCTTACACAGCAGTGATGGAGAGGTTTAAAACAAAAAAGTTAGCATAATACTAGGATTTAACGGACACAAGCTGGAACACAGGAGGTTCCACTTCAATTGGAGAAGAAACTTCTTCTCAGTGAGGGTGACAGAGCCCTGGCCCAGGCTGCCCAGAGAGGTTGTGGAGTCTCCTTCTCTGCAGACATTCAAAACCCGCCTGGACGCCTTCCTGTGTAACCTCATCTGGGTGTTCCTGCTCCGGCAGGGGGATTGGACTGGATGAGCTTTGGAGGGCCCTTCCAATCCCTGATGTTCTGGGATTCTGTGATTTGTTCAATCATGCAACAGAATTTCTACTTTATTCCAGGTAATTGCCAGTTATGAAAATCAAACTCTGTCATCATAGATTGCTTTGTAACAGTCCTTACATTAGGACAATACCTGGGATTGTATATTTACAGGTGAGAGAGCATGGTCACATACTTAGGACTAGGCCATTTACTGGCACAAGTGACAACAGAGTTAAGTATGTGGGGGGCAGAGTCCTTCCTTCAGGTGATATACTCACACTCAAAAAAAGAATCCAAACTTTCAGTTCCAGTTTCTATGTAATCATTCCAATGTACCACACATCATGTGTCAAAACTACTTACTGAACTTACTGAAAACATCACGAAGCATGAGGAGATTTTAAAATTTCTACTAATTCTGTCTAAAATAGTAGAGAACTACCTACAAATATTACACAAAAGTAAGAATTGAAGAGGAAATTGGAGGAAAGAGAAGTGACTCCACATCAATGAGACAGGACGAATGGAAGAGAATACAAGATAAAACACAACACCAAGACAAAAGGCAGAACTGTGAACCTGTCTGTTACCTGTCATGTGTCTTCATAAAATCCCAGAACTTCTTAGTGCCATTCTGGAAAGGGAAAAAAAAAAATCCATCAGTAAAATTAATTTCAAGTGAAAAATTACTGTAATGAAATTTAAAAAACAAATTAACAGGCATTTCTTTGACAAATTAGTACAGCCGGTTTTATTTACGAGACCATTGTTCTGGATTTTGACAGCACTGACACTGAGAACTGTTTTAGGACCATTCAAAATCTTAGATCCTCAGTATTAAGCTGACTGCTAACTTTAAACTATGGCAGTCTTCTGGGCTGATTTTGGCCACAGTATCATCTTCAAATGTCTAATCTATTCATTCAGGTTCTAGGAAACGACCAGCGTCTAAGTTAACCCATAGGGTTAAATAAACCCATAGGTCTAAGATCTTCCATGTCCAGAAATGGTGTTCTCTTAGGACAGCTCAGCACTTACCTCCTAACTAAACTCACATGGATCCAGAAACAAGACATCCTTCCCTCTAATCCCTTACAAGGCCCAAAATAGTAGTTCTGTCCATGATACTTCTGACATGAAGAGATCGCACCCCATTCTACACAACAGCTGCTACTCTGCACTGCCTGTGGCGGTGAGGATGCTGTCAAACAGCAGGCTTCGAGTCACAGCACTCACCCAAGTACTGGGAGACAGAAAATGGATTAATTTGTCAAACTGGGCCGATTTCTGACCTCTGCTATCTTAAAACGAATGACACCTGGTACAGCAGGATTCGGTATGCAACCAGAGGTT